>NW_027663659.1:0-10000 GCF_964034855.1 Anser brachyrhynchus | reverse complement strand
CCCAAAGGCTTCCGCTGAGAGCACTTTTTGATGGCAGAAAGTGGCACCGTACGTGTTTTTTCGGGTCTAACTCGGGTTCAGCTTCTTGTTGCGGTTAGGGTTATGTTTAGGGTTGTTAGGAAAGAGTGAAGACGCAGAGTCCTGTTGAGTGTGCGGTTGCGTAAAGGCTCCCCCAGGGAGTTCAGGTGTACCCAAAGGCTTCCGCTGAGAGCACTTTTTGATGGCAGAAAGTGGCATCGTACGTGTTTTTTCGGGTCTAACTCGGGTTCAGCTTCTTGTTGCGGTTAGGGTTATGTTTAGGGTTGTTAGGAAAGAGCGAAGACGCAGAGTCCTGTTGAGTGTGGGGTTGCGTAAAGGCTCCCCCAGGGAGTTCAGGTGTACCCAAAGGCTTCCGCTGAGAGCACTTTTTGATGGCAGAAAGTGGCACCGTACGTGTTTTTTCGGGTCTAACTCGGGTTCAGCTTCTTGTTGCGGTTAGGGTTATGTTTAGGGTTGTTAGGAAAGAGTGAAGACGCAGAGTCCTGTTGAGTGTGGGGTTGCGTAAAGGCTCCCCCAGGAAGTTCAGGTGTACCCAAAGGCTTCCGCTGAGAGCACTTTTTGATGGCAGAAAGTGGCACCGTACGTGTTTTTTCGGGTCTAACTCGGGTTCAGCTTCTTGTTGCGGTTAGGGTTATGTTTAGGGTTGTTAGGAAAGAGTGAAGACGCAGAGTCCTGTTGAGTGTGGGGTTGCGTAAAGGCTCCCCCAGGGAGTTCACGTGTACCCAAAGGCTTCCGCTGAGAGCACTTTTGGATGGCAGAAAGTGGCACCGTACGTGTTTTTTCGGGTCTAACTCGGGTTCAGCTTCTTGTTGCGGTTAGGGTTATGTTTAGGGTTGTTAGGAAAGAGCGAAGACGCAGAGTCCTGTTGAGTGTGGGGTTGCGTAAAGGCTCCCCCAGGGAGTTCAGGTGTACCCAAAGGCTTCCGCTGAGAGCACTTTTGGATGGCAGAAAGTGGCACCGTACGTGTTTTTTCGGGTCTAACTCGGGTTCAGCTTCTTGTTGCGGTTAGGGTTATGTTTAGGGTTGTTAGGAAAGAGTGAAGACGCAGAGTCCTGTTGAGTGTGGGGTTGCGTAAAGGCTCCCCCAGGGAGTTCAGGTGTACCCAAAGGCTTCCGCTGAGAGCACTTTTTGATGGCAGAAAGTGGCACCGTACGTGTTTTTTCGGGTCTAACTCGGGTTCAGCTTCTTGTTGCGGTTAGGGTTATGTTTAGGGTTGTTAGGAAAGAGTGAAGACGCAGAGTCCTGTTGAGTGTGGGGTTGCGTAAAGGCTCCCCCAGGGAGTTCAGGTGTACCCAAAGGCTTCCGCTGAGAGCACTTTTTGATGGCAGAAAGTGGCACCGTACGTGTTTTTTCGGGTCTAACTCGGGTTCAGCTTCTTGTTGCGGTTAGGGTTATGTTTAGGGTTGTTAGGAAAGAGTGAAGACGCAGAGTCCTGTTGAGTGTGGGGTTGCGTAAAGGCTCCCCCAGGGAGTTCAGGTGTACCCAAAGGCTTCCGCTGAGAGCACTTTTTGATGGCAGAAAGTGGCACCGTACGTGTTTTTTCGGGTCTAACTCGGGTTCAGCTTCTTGTTGCGGTTAGGGTTATGTTTAGGGTTGTTAGGAAAGAGTGAAGACGCAGAGTCCTGTTGAGTGTGGGGTTGCGTAAAGGCTCCCCCAGGGAGTTCAGGTGTACCCAAAGGCTTCCGCTGAGAGCACTTTTTGATGGCAGAAAGTGGCACCATACGTGTTTTTTCGGGTCTAACTCGGGTTCAGCTTCTTGTTGCGGTTAGGGTTATGTTTAGGGTTGTTAGGAAAGAGTGAAGACGCAGAGTCCTGTTGAGTGTGGGGTTGCGTAAAGGCTCCCCCAGGGAGTTCAGGTGTACCCAAAGGCTTCCGCTGAGAGCACTTTTTGATGGCAGAAAGTGGCACCGTACGTGTTTTTTCGGGTCTAACTCGGGTTCAGCTTCTTGTTGCGGTTAGGGTTATGTTTAGGGTTGTTAGGAAAGAGTGAAGACGCAGAGTCCTGTTGATTGCGGGGTTGCGTAAAGGCTCCCCCAGGGAGTTCAGGTGTACCCAAAGGCTTCCGCTGAGAGCACTTTTTGATGGCAGAAAGTGGCACCGTACGTGTTTTTTCGGGTCTAACTCGGGTTCAGCTTCTTGTTGCGGTTAGGGTTATGTTTAGGGTTGTTAGGAAAGAGTGAAGACGCAGAGTCCTGTTGAGTGTGGGGTTGCGTAAAGGCTCCCCCAGGGAGTTCAGGTGTACCCAAAGGCTTCCGCTGAGAGCACTTTTTGATGGCAGAAAGTGGCACCGTACGTGTTTTTTCGGGTCTAACTCGGGTTCAGCTTCTTGTTGCGGTTAGGGTTATGTTTAGGGTTGTTAGGAAAGAGTGAAGACGCAGAGTCCTGTTGAGTGTGCGGTTGCGTAAAGGCGCCCCCAGGGAGTTCAGGTGTACCCAAAGGCTTCCGCTGAGAGCACTTTTTGATGGCAGAAAGTGGCATCGTACGTTTTTTTTCGGGTCTAACTCGGGTTCAGCTTCTTGTTGCGGTTAGGGTTATGTTTAGGGTTGTTAGGAAAGAGCGAAGACGCAGAGTCCTGTTGAGTGTGGGGTTGCGTAAAGGCTCCCCCAGGGAGTTCAGGTGTACCCAAAGGCTTCCGCTGAGAGCACTTTTTGATGGCAGAAAGTGGCACCGTACGTGTTTTTTCGGGTCTAACTCGGGTTCAGCTTCTTGTTGCGGTTAGGGTTATGTTTAGGGTTGTTAGGAAAGAGTGAAGACGCAGAGTCCTGTTGAGTGTGGGGTTGCGTAAAGGCTCCCCCAGGAAGTTCAGGTGTACCCAAAGGCTTCCGCTGAGAGCACTTTTTGATGGCAGAAAGTGGCACCGTACGTGTTTTTTCGGGTCTAACTCGGGTTCAGCTTCTTGTTGCGGTTAGGGTTATGTTTAGGGTTGTTAGGAAAGAGTGAAGACGCAGAGTCCTGTTGAGTGTGGGGTTGCGTAAAGGCTCCCCCAGGGAGTTCAGGTGTACCCAAAGGCTTCCGCTGAGAGCACTTTTTGATGGCAGAAAGTGGCACCGTACGTGTTTTTTCGGGTCTAACTCGGGTTCAGCTTCTTGTTGCGGTTAGGGTTATGTTTAGGGTTGTTAGGAAAGAGCGAAGACGCAGAGTCCTGTTGAGTGTGGGGTTGCGTAAAGGCTCCCCCAGGGAGTTCAGGTGTACCCAAAGGCTTCCGCTGAGAGCACTTTTGGATGGCAGAAAGTGGCACCGTACGTGTTTTTTCGGGTCTAACTCGGGTTCAGCTTCTTGTTGCGGTTAGGGTTATGTTTAGGGTTGTTAGGAAAGAGTGAAGACGCAGAGTCCTGTTGAGTGTGGGGTTGCGTAAAGGCTCCCCAGGGAGTTCAGGTGTACCCAAAGGCTTCCGCTGAGAGCACTTTTTGATGGCAGAAAGTGGCACCGTACGTGTTTTTTCGGGTCTAACTCGGGTTGAGCTTCTTGTTGCGGTTAGGGTTATGTTTAGGGTTGTTAGGAAAGAGTGAAGACGCAGAGTCCTGTTGAGTGTGGGGTTGCGTAAAGGCTCCCCCAGGGAGTTCACGTGTACCCAAAGGCTTCCGCTGAGAGCACTTTTTGATGGCAGAAAGTGGCACCGTACGTGTTTTTTCGGGTCTAACTCGGGTTCAGCTTCTTGTTGCGGTTAGGGTTATGTTTAGGGTTGTTAGGAAAGAGTGAAGACGCAGAGTCCTGTTGACTGTGCGGTTGCGTAAAGGCTCCCCCAGGGAGTTCAGGTGTACCCAAAGGCTTCCGCTGAGAGCACTTTTGGATGGCAGAAAGTGGCACCGTACGTGTTTTTTCGGGTCTAACTCGGGTTCAGCTTCTTGTTGCGGTTAGGGTTATGTTTAGGGTTGTTAGGAAAGAGTGAAGACGCAGAGTCCTGTTGAGTGTGGGGTTGCGTAAAGGCTCCCCCAGGGAGTTCAGGTGTACCCAAAGGCTTCCGCTGAGAGCACTTTTTGATGGCAGAAAGTGGCACCGTACGTGTTTTTTCGGGTCTAACTCGGGTTCAGCTTCTTGTTGCGGTTAGGGTTATGTTTAGGGTTGTTAGGAAAGAGTGAAGACGCAGAGTCCTGTTGAGTGTGGGGTTGCGTAAAGGCTCCGCCAGGGAGTTCAGGTGTACCCAAAGGCTTCGCTGAGAGCACTTTTTGATGGCAGAAAGTGGCACCGTACGTGTTTTTTCGGGTCTAACTCGGGTTCAGCTTCTTGTTGCGGTTAGGGTTATGTTTAGGGTTGTTAGGAAAGAGTGAAGACGCAGAGTCCTGTTGAGTGTGGGGTTGCGTAAAGGCTCCCCCAGGAAGTTCAGGTGTACCCAAAGGCTTCCGCTGAGAGCACTTTTTGATGGCAGAAAGTGGCACCGTACGTGTTTTTTTCGGGTCTAACTCGGGTTCAGCTTCTTGTTGCGGTTAGGGTTATGTTTAGGGTTGTTAGGAAAGAGTGAAGACGCAGAGTCCTGTTGAGTGTGGGGTTGCGTAAAGGCTCCCCCAGGGAGTTCAGGTGTACCCAAAGGCTTCCGCTGAGAGCACTTTTTGATGGCAGAAAGTGGCACCGTACGTGTTTTTTCGGGTCTAACTCGGGTTCAGCTTCTTGTTGCGGTTAGGGTTATGTTTAGGGTTGTTAGGAAAGAGCGAAGACGCAGAGTCCTGTTGAGTGTGGGGTTGCGTAAAGGCTCCCCCAGGGAGTTCAGGTGTACCCAAAGGCTTCCGCTGAGAGCACTTTTTGATGGCAGAAAGTGGCACCGTACGTGTTTTTTCGGGTCTAACTCGGGTTCAGCTTCTTGTTGCGGTTAGGGTTATGTTTAGGGTTGTTAGGAAAGAGTGAAGACGCAGAGTCCTGTTGAGTGTGGGGTTGCGTAAAGGCTCCCCCAGGGAGTTCAGGTGTACCCAAAGGCTTCCGCTGAGAGCACTTTTTGATGGCAGAAAGTGGCACCGTACGTGTTTTTTCGGGTCTAACTCGGGTTCAGCTTCTTGTTGCGGTTAGGGTTATGTTTAGGGTTGTTAGGAAAGAGTGAAGACGCAGAGTCCTGTTGAGTGTGGGGTTGCGTAAAGGCTCCCCAGGGAGTTCAGGTGTACCCAAAGGCTTCCGCTGAGAGCACTTTTTGATGGCAGAAAGTGGCACCGTACGTGTTTTTTCGGGTCTAACTCGGGTTCAGCTTCTTGTTGCGGTTAGGGTTATGTTTAGGGTTGTTAGGAAAGAGTGAAGACGCAGAGTCCTGTTGAGTGTGGGGTTGCGTAAAGGCTCCCCCAGGGAGTTCAGGTGTACCCAAAGGCTTCCGCTGAGAGCACTTTTTGATGGCAGAAAGTGGCACCGTACGTGTTTTTTCGGGTCTAACTCGGGTTCAGCTTCTTGTTGCGGTTAGGGTTATGTTTAGGGTTGTTAGGAAAGAGTGAAGACGCAGAGTCCTGTTGAGTGTGGGGTTGCGTAAAGGCTCCGCCAGGGAGTTCAGGTGTACCCAAAGGCTTCCGCTGAGAGCACTTTTTGATGGCAGAAAGTGGCACCGTACGTGTTTTTTCGGGTCTAACTCGGGTTGAGCTTCTTGTTGCGGTTAGGGTTATGTTTAGGGTTGTTAGGAAAGAGTGAAGACGCAGAGTCCTGTTGAGTGTGGGGTTGCGTAAAGGCTCCCCCAGGGAGTTCAGGTGTACCCAAAGGCTTCCGCTGAGAGCACTTTTTGATGGCAGAAAGTGGCACCGTACGTGTTTTTTCGGGTCTAACTCGGGTTGAGCTTCTTGTTGCGGTTAGGGTTATGTTTAGGGTTGTTAGGAAAGAGTGAAGACGCAGAGTCCTGTTGAGTGTGGGGTTGCGTAAAGGCTCCCCAGGGAGTTCACGTGTACCCAAAGGCTTCCGCTGAGAGCACTTTTTGATGGCAGAAAGTGGCACCGTACGTGTTTTTTCGGGTCTAACTCGGGTTCAGCTTCTTGTTGCGGTTAGGGTTATGTTTAGGGTTGTTAGGAAAGAGTGAAGACGCAGAGTCCTGTTGAGTGTGGGGTTGCGTAAAGGCTCCCCCAGGGAGTTCAGGTGTACCCAAAGGCTTCCGCTGAGAGCACTTTTTGATGGCAGAAAGTGGCACCGTACGTGTTTTTTCGGGTCTAACTCGGGTTCAGCTTCTTGTTGCGGTTAGGGTTATGTTTAGGGTTGTTAGGAAAGAGTGAAGACGCAGAGTCCTGTTGAGTGTGGGGTTGTGTAAAGGCTCCCCCAGGGAGTTCAGGTGTACCCAAAGGCTTCCGCTGAGAGCACTTTTTGATGGCAGAAAGTGGCACCGTACGTGTTTTTTCGGGTCTAACTCGGGTTGAGCTTCTTGTTCCTGTTAGGGTTATGTTTAGGGTTGTTAGGAAAGAGTGAAGACGCAGAGTCCTGTTGAGTGTGGGGTTGCGTAAAGGCTCCCCCAGGGAGTTCAGGTGTACCCAAAGGCTTCCGCTGAGAGCACTTTTTGATGGCAGAAAGTGGCACCGTACGTGTTTTTTCGGGTCTAACTCGGGTTCAGCTTCTTGTTGCGGTTAGGGTTATGTTTAGGGTTGTTAGGAAAGAGTGAAGACGCAGAGTCCTGTTGAGTGTGGGGTTGCGTAAAGGCTCCCCCAGGGAGTTCAGGTGTACCAAAGGCTTCCGCTGAGAGCACTTTTTGATGGCAGAAAGTGGCACCGTACGTGTTTTTTCGGGTCTAACTCGGGTTCAGCTTCTTGTTGCGGTTAGGGTTATGTTTAGGGTTGTTAGGAAAGAGTGAAGACGCAGAGTCCTGTTGAGTGTGGGGTTGCGTAAAGGCTCCCCCAGGGAGTTCAGGTGTACCCAAAGGCTTCCGCTGAGAGCACTTTTTGATGGCAGAAAGTGGCACCGTACGTGTTTTTTCGGGTCTAACTCGGGTTCAGCTTCTTGTTGCGGTTAGGGTTATGTTTAGGGTTGTTAGGAAAGAGTGAAGACACAGAGTCCTGTTGACTGTGCGGTTGCGTAAAGGCTCCCCCAGGGAGTTCAGGTGTACCCAAAGGCTTCCGCTGAGAGCACTTTTTGATGGCAGAAAGTGGCACCGTACGTGTTTTTTCGGGTCTAACTCGGGTTCAGCTTCTTGTTGCGGTTAGGGTTATGTTTAGGGTTGTTAGGAAAGAGTGAAGACGCAGAGTCCTGTTGAGTGTGGGGTTGCGTAAAGGCTCCCCCAGGGAGTTCACGTGTACCCAAAGGCTTCCGCTGAGAGCACTTTTTGATGGCAGAAAGTGGCACCGTACGTGTTTTTTCGGGTCTAACTCGGGTTGAGCTTCTTGTTGCGGTTAGGGTTATGTTTAGGGTTGTTAGGAAAGAGTGAAGACGCAGAGTCCTGTTGAGTGTGGGGTTGCGTAAAGGCTCCCCCAGGGAGTTCAGGTGTACCCAAAGGCTTCCGCTGAGAGCACTTTTTGATGGCAGAAAGTGGCACCGTACGTGTTTTTTCGGGTCTAACTCGGTTCAGCTTCTTGTTGCGGTTAGGGTTATGTTTAGGGTTGTTAGGAAAGAGTGAAGACGCAGAGTCCTGTTGAGTGTGGGGTTGCGTAAAGGCTCCCCCAGGGAGTTCAGGTGTACCCAAAGGCTTCCGCTGAGAGCACTTTTTGATGGCAGAAAGTGGCACCGTACGTGTTTTTTCGGGTCTAACTCGGGTTCAGCTTCTTGTTGCGGTTAGGGTTATGTTTAGGGTTGTTAGGAAAGAGTGAAGACGCAGAGTCCTGTTGAGTGTGGGGTTGTGTAAAGGCTCCCCCAGGGAGTTCACGTTGTACCCAAAGGCTTCCGCTGAGAGCACTTTTGGATGGCAGAAAGTGGCACCGTACGTGTTTTTTCGGGTCTAACTCGGGTTCAGCTTCTTGTTGCGGTTAGGGTTATGTTTAGGGTTGTTAGGAAAGAGTGAAGACGCAGAGTCCTGTTGAGTGTGGGGTTGTGTAAAGGCTCCCCCAGGGAGTTCAGGTGTACCCAAAGGCTTCCGCTGAGAGCACTTTTGGATGGCAGAAAGTGGCACCGTACGTGTTTTTTCGGGTCTAACTCGGGTTCGAGCTTCTTGTTGCGGTTAGGGTTATGTTTAGGGTTGTTAGGAAAGAGTGAAGACGCAGAGTCCTGTTGAGTGTGGGGTTGCGTAAAGGCTCCCCAGGGAGTTCAGGTGTACCCAAAGGCTTCCGCTGAGAGCACTTTTTGATGGCAGAAAGTGGCACCGTACGTGTTTTTTCGGGTCTAACTCGGGTTCAGCTTCTTGTTGCGGTTAGGGTTATGTTTAGGGTTGTTAGGAAAGAGTGAAGACGCAGAGTCCTGTTGAGTGTGGGGTTGCGTAAAGGCTCCCCCAGGGAGTTCAGGTGTACCCAAAGGCTTCCCGCTGAGAGCACTTTTGATGGCAGAAAGTGGCACCGTACGTGTTTTTTCGGGTCTAACTCGGGTTCAGCTTCTTGTTGCGGTTAGGGTTATGTTTAGGGTTGTTAGGAAAGAGTGAAGACGCAGAGTCCTGTTGAGTGTGGGGTTGCGTAAAGGCTCCCCCAGGGAGTTCAGGTGTACCCAAAGGCTTCCGCTGAGAGCACTTTTGGATGGCAGAAAGTGGCACCGTACGTGTTTTTTCGGGTCTAACTCGGGTTCAGCTTCTTGTTGCGGTTAGGGTTATGTTTAGGGTTGTTAGGAAAGAGTGAAGACGCAGAGTCCTGTTGAGTGTGGGGTTGCGTAAAGGCTCCCCCAGGGAGTTCAGGTGTACCCAAAGGCTTCCGCTGAGAGCACTTTTTGATGGCAGAAAGTGGCACCGTACGTGTTTTTTCGGGTCTAACTCGGGTTCAGCTTCTTGTTGCGGTTAGGGTTATGTTTAGGGTTGTTAGGAAAGAGTGAAGACGCAGAGTCCTGTTGAGTGTGGGGTTGCGTAAAGGCTCCCCCAGGGAGTTCAGGTGTACCCAAAGGCTTCCGCTGAGAGCACTTTTTGATGGCAGAAAGTGGCACCGTACGTGTTTTTTCGGGTCTAACTCGGGTTCAGCTTCTTGTTGCGGTTAGGGTTATGTTTAGGGTTGTTAGGAAAGAGTGAAGACGCAGAGTCCTGTTGAGTGTGGGGTTGCGTAAAGGCTCCCCCAGGGAGTTCAGGTGTACCCAAAGGCTTCCGCTGAGAGCACTTTTTGATGGCAGAAAGTGGCACCGTACGTGTTTTTTCGGGTCTAACTCGGGTTCAGCTTCTTGTTGCGGTTAGGGTTATGTTTAGGGTTGTTAGGAAAGAGTGAAGACGCAGAGTCCTGTTGAGTGTGGGGTTGCGTAAAGGCTCCCCCAGGGAGTTCAGGTGTACCCAAAGGCTTCCGCTGAGAGCACTTTTTGATGGCAGAAAGTGGCACCGTACGTGTTTTTTCGGGTCTAACTCGGGTTCAGCTTCTTGTTGCGGTTAGGGTTATGTTTAGGGTTGTTAGGAAAGAGTGAAGACGCAGAGTCCTGTTGAGTGTGGGGTTGCGTAAAGGCTCCCCCAGGGAGTTCAGGTGTACCCAAAGGCTTCCGCTGAGAGCACTTTTTGATGGCAGAAAGTGGCACCGTACGTGTTTTTTCGGGTCTAACTCGGGTTCAGCTTCTTGTTGCGGTTAGGGTTATGTTTAGGGTTGTTAGGAAAGAGTGAAGACGCAGAGTCCTGTTGAGTGTGGGGTTGCGTAAAGGCTCCCCCAGGGAGTTCAGGTGTACCCAAAGGCTTCCGCTGAGAGCACTTTTTGATGGCAGAAAGTGGCACCGTACGTGTTTTTTCGGGTCTAACTCGGGTTCAGCTTCTTGTTGCGGTTAGGGTTATGTTTAGGGTTGTTAGGAAAGACGTGAAGACGCAGAGTCCTGTTGAGTGTGGGGTTGCGTAAAGGCTCCCCCAGGGAGTTCAGGTGTACCCAAAGGCTTCCGCTGAGAGCACTTTTTGATGGCAGAAAGTGGCACCGTACGTGTTTTTTCGGGTCTAACTCGGGTTCAGCTTCTTGTTGCGGTTAGGGTTATGTTTAGGGTTGTTAGGAAA
>NW_027663660.1:0-34624 GCF_964034855.1 Anser brachyrhynchus | reverse complement strand
AAGCTGAACCCGAGTTAGACCCGAAAAAACACGTACGGTGCCACTTTCTGCCATCAAAAAGTGCTCTCAGCGGAAGCCTTTGGGTACACGTGAACTCCCTGGGGGAGCCTTTACGCAACCCCACACTCAACAGGACTCTGCGTCTTCACTCTTTCCTAACAACCCTAAACATAACCCTAACCGCAACAAGAAGCTGAACCCGAGTTAGACCCGAAAAAACACGTACGGTGCCACTTTCTGCCATCAAAAAGTGCTCTCAGCGGAAGCCTTTGGGTACACCTGAACTCCCTGGGGGAGCCTTTACGCAACCCCACACTCAACAGGACTCTGCGTCTTCACTCTTTCCTAACAACCCTAAACATAACCCTAACCGCAACAAGAAGCTGAACCCGAGTTAGACCCGAAAAAACACGTACGGTGCCACTTTCTGCCATCAAAAAGTGCTCTCAGCGGAAGCCTTTGGGTACACCTGAACTCCCTGGGGGAGCCTTTACGCAACCCCACACTCAACAGGACTCTGCGTCTTCACTCTTTCCTAACAACCCTAAACATAACCCTAACCGCAACAAGAAGCTGAACCCGAGTTAGACCCGAAAAAACACGTACGGTGCCACTTTCTGCCATCAAAAAGTGCTCTCAGCGGAAGCCTTTGGGTACACCTGAACTCCCTGGGGGAGCCTTTACGCAACCCCACACTCAACAGGACTCTGCGTCTTCACTCTTTCCTAACAACCCTAAACATAACCCTAACCGCAACAAGAAGCTGAACCCGAGTTAGACCCGAAAAAACACGTACGGTGCCACTTTCTGCCATCAAAAAGTGCTCTCAGCGGAAGCCTTTGGGTACACCTGAACTCCCTGGGGGAGCCTTTACGCAACCCCACACTCAACAGGACTCTGCGTCTTCACTCTTTCCTAACAACCCTAAACATAACCCTAACCGCAACAAGAAGCTGAACCCGAGTTAGACCCGAAAAAACACGTACGGTGCCACTTTCTGCCATCAAAAAGTGCTCTCAGCGGAAGCCTTTGGGTACACCTGAACTCCCTGGGGGAGCCTTTACGCAACCCCACACTCAACAGGACTCTGCGTCTTCACTCTTTCCTAACAACCCTAAACATAACCCTAACCGCAACAAGAAGCTGAACCCGAGTTAGACCCGAAAAAACACGTACGGTGCCACTTTCTGCCATCAAAAAGTGCTCTCAGCGGAAGCCTTTGGGTACACCTGAACTCCCTGGGGGAGCCTTTACGCAACCCCACACTCAACAGGACTCTGCGTCTTCACTCTTTCCTAACAACCCTAAACATAACCCTAACCGCAACAAGAAGCTGAACCCGAGTTAGACCCGAAAAAACACGTACGGTGCCACTTTCTGCCATCAAAAAGTGCTCTCAGCGGAAGCCTTTGGGTACACCTGAACTCCCTGGGGGAGCCTTTACGCAACCCCACACTCAACAGGACTCTGCGTCTTCACTCTTTCCTAACAACCCTAAACATAACCCTAACCGCAACAAGAAGCTGAACCCGAGTTAGACCCGAAAAAACACGTACGGTGCCACTTTCTGCCATCAAAAAGTGCTCTCAGCGGAAGCCTTTGGGTACACCTGAACTCCCTGGGGGAGCCTTTACGCAACCCCACACTCAACAGGACTCTGCGTCTTCACTCTTTCCTAACAACCCTAAACATAACCCTAACCGCAACAAGAAGCTGAACCCGAGTTAGACCCGAAAAAACACGTACGGTGCCACTTTCTGCCATCAAAAAGTGCTCTCAGCGGAAGCCTTTGGGTACACCTGAACTCCCTGGGGGAGCCTTTACGCAACCCCACACTCAACAGGACTCTGCGTCTTCACTCTTTCCTAACAACCCTAAACATAACCCTAACCGCAACAAGAAGCTGAACCCGAGTTAGACCCGAAAAAACACGTACGGTGCCACTTTCTGCCATCAAAAAGTGCTCTCAGCGGAAGCCTTTGGGTACACCTGAACTCCCTGGGGGAGCCTTTACGCAACCCCACACTCAACAGGACTCTGCGTCTTCACTCTTTCCTAACAACCCTAAACATAACCCTAACCGCAACAAGAAGCTGAACCCGAGTTAGACCCGAAAAAACACGTACGGTGCCACTTTCTGCCATCAAAAAGTGCTCTCAGCGGAAGCCTTTGGGTACACCTGAACTCCCTGGGGGAGCCTTTACGCAACCCCACACTCAACAGGACTCTGCGTCTTCACTCTTTCCTAACAACCCTAAACATAACCCTAACCGCAACAAGAAGCTGAACCCGAGTTAGACCCGAAAAAACACGTACGGTGCCACTTTCTGCCATCAAAAAGTGCTCTCAGCGGAAGCCTTTGGGTACACCGTGAACTCCCTGGGGGAGCCTTTACGCAACCCCACACTCAACAGGACTCTGCGTCTTCACTCTTTCCTAACAACCCTAAACATAACCCTAACCGCAACAAGAAGCTGAACCCGAGTTAGACCCGAAAAAACACGTACGGTGCCACTTTCTGCCATCAAAAAGTGCTCTCAGCGGAAGCCTTTGGGTACACCTGAACTCCCTGGGGGAGCCTTTACGCAACCCCACACTCAACAGGACTCTGCGTCTTCACTCTTTCCTAACAACCCTAAACATAACCCTAACCGCAACAAGAAGCTGAACCCGAGTTAGACCCGAAAAAACACGTACGGTGCCACTTTCTGCCATCAAAAAGTGCTCTCAGCGGAAGCCTTTGGGTACACGTGAACTCCCTGGGGGAGCCTTTACGCAACCCCACACTCAACAGGACTCTGCGTCTTCACTCTTTCCTAACAACCCTAAACATAACCCTAACCGCAACAAGAAGCTGAACCCGAGTTAGACCCGAAAAAACACGTACGGTGCCACTTTCTGCCATCAAAAAGTGCTCTCAGCGGAAGCCTTTGGGTACACCTGAACTCCCTGGGGGAGCCTTTACGCAACCCCACACTCAACAGGACTCTGCGTCTTCACTCTTTCCTAACAACCCTAAACATAACCCTAACCGCAACAAGAAGCTCAACCCGAGTTAGACCCGAAAAAACACGTACGGTGCCACTTTCTGCCATCAAAAAGTGCTCTCAGCGGAAGCCTTTGGGTACACCTGAACTCCCTGGGGGAGCCTTTACGCAACCCCACACTCAACAGGACTCTGCGTCTTCACTCTTTCCTAACAACCCTAAACATAACCCTAACCGCAACAAGAAGCTGAACCCGAGTTAGACCCGAAAAAACACGTACGGTGCCACTTTCTGCCATCCAAAAGTGCTCTCAGCGGAAGCCTTTGGGTACACCTGAACTCCCTGGGGGAGCCTTTACGCAACCCCACACTCAACAGGACTCTGCGTCTTCACTCTTTCCTAACAACCCTAAACATAACCCTAACCGCAACAAGAAGCTCAACCCGAGTTAGACCCGAAAAAACACGTACGGTGCCACTTTCTGCCATCCAAAAGTGCTCTCAGCGGAAGCCTTTGGGTACACCTGAACTCCCTGGGGGAGCCTTTACGCAACCCCACACTCAACAGGACTCTGCGTCTTCGCTCTTTCCTAACAACCCTAAACATAACCCTAACCGCAACAAGAAGCTGAACCCGAGTTAGACCCGAAAAAACACGTACGGTGCCACTTTCTGCCATCAAAAAGTGCTCTCAGCGGAAGCCTTTGGGTACACCTGAACTCCCTGGGGGAGCCTTTACGCAACCCCACACTCAACAGGACTCTGCGTCTTCACTCTTTCCTAACAACCCTAAACATAACCCTAACCGCAACAAGAAGCTGAACCCGAGTTAGACCCGAAAAAACACGTACGGTGCCACTTTCTGCCATCAAAAAGTGCTCTCAGCGGAAGCCTTTGGGTACACCTGAACTCCCTGGGGGAGCCTTTACGCAACCCCACACTCAACAGGACTCTGCGTCTTCACTCTTTCCTAACAACCCTAAACATAACCCTAACCGCAACAAGAAGCTGAACCCGAGTTAGACCCGAAAAAACACGTACGGTGCCACTTTCTGCCATCAAAAAGTGCTCTCAGCGGAAGCCTTTGGGTACACCTGAACTCCCTGGGGGAGCCTTTACGCAACCCCACACTCAACAGGACTCTGCGTCTTCACTCTTTCCTAACAACCCTAAACATAACCCTAACCGCAACAAGAAGCTGAACCCGAGTTAGACCCGAAAAAACACGTACGATGCCACTTTCTGCCATCAAAAAGTGCTCTCAGCGGAAGCCTTTGGGTACACCTGAACTCCCTGGGGGAGCCTTTACGCAACCGCACACTCAACAGGACTCTGCGTCTTCACTCTTTCCTAACAACCCTAAACATAACCCTAACCGCAACAAGAAGCTGAACCCGAGTTAGACCCGAAAAAACACGTACGGTGCCACTTTCTGCCATCAAAAAGTGCTCTCAGCGGAAGCCTTTGGGTACACCTGAACTCCCTGGGGGAGCCTTTACGCAACCCCACACTCAACAGGACTCTGCGTCTTCACTCTTTCCTAACAACCCTAAACATAACCCTAACCGCAACAAGAAGCTGAACCCGAGTTAGACCCGAAAAAACACGTACGGTGCCACTTTCTGCCATCAAAAAGTGCTCTCAGCGGAAGCCTTTGGGTACACCTGAACTCCCTGGGGGAGCCTTTACGCAACCCCACACTCAACAGGACTCTGCGTCTTCACTCTTTCCTAACAACCCTAAACATAACCCTAACCGCAACAAGAAGCTGAACCCGAGTTAGACCCGAAAAAACACGTACGGTGCCACTTTCTGCCATCAAAAAGTGCTCTCAGCGGAAGCCTTTGGGTACACGTGAACTCCCTGGGGGAGCCTTTACGCAACCCCACACTCAACAGGACTCTGCGTCTTCACTCTTTCCTAACAACCCTAAACATAACCCTAACCGCAACAAGAAGCTCAACCCGAGTTAGACCCGAAAAAACACGTACGGTGCCACTTTCTGCCATCAAAAAGTGCTCTCAGCGGAAGCCTTTGGGTACACCTGAACTCCCTGGGGGAGCCTTTACGCAACCCCACACTCAACAGGACTCTGCGTCTTCACTCTTTCCTAACAACCCTAAACATAACCCTAACCGCAACAAGAAGCTGAACCCGAGTTAGACCCGAAAAAACACGTACGGTGCCACTTTCTGCCATCAAAAAGTGCTCTCAGCGGAAGCCTTTGGGTACACGTGAACTCCCTGGGGGAGCCTTTACGCAACCCCACACTCAACAGGACTCTGCGTCTTCACTCTTTCCTAACAACCCTAAACATAACCCTAACCGCAACAAGAAGCTGAACCCGAGTTAGACCCGAAAAAACACGTACGGTGCCACTTTCTGCCATCAAAAAGTGCTCTCAGCGGAAGCCTTTGGGTACACCTGAACTCCCTGGGGGAGCCTTTACGCAACCCCACACTCAACAGGACTCTGCGTCTTCACTCTTTCCTAACAACCCTAAACATAACCCTAACCGCAACAAGAAGCTCAACCCGAGTTAGACCCGAAAAAACACGTACGGTGCCACTTTCTGCCATCAAAAAGTGCTCTCAGCGGAAGCCTTTGGGTACACCTGAACTCCCTGGGGGAGCCTTTACGCAACCCCACACTCAACAGGACTCTGCGTCTTCACTCTTTCCTAACAACCCTAAACATAACCCTAACCGCAACAAGAAGCTGAACCCGAGTTAGACCCGAAAAAACACGTACGGTGCCACTTTCTGCCATCCAAAAGTGCTCTCAGCGGAAGCCTTTGGGTACACCTGAACTCCCTGGGGGAGCCTTTACGCAACCCCACACTCAACAGGACTCTGCGTCTTCACTCTTTCCTAACAACCCTAAACATAACCCTAACCGCAACAAGAAGCTCAACCCGAGTTAGACCCGAAAAAACACGTACGGTGCCACTTTCTGCCATCCAAAAGTGCTCTCAGCGGAAGCCTTTGGGTACACCTGAACTCCCTGGGGGAGCCTTTACGCAACCCCACACTCAACAGGACTCTGCGTCTTCGCTCTTTCCTAACAACCCTAAACATAACCCTAACCGCAACAAGAAGCTGAACCCGAGTTAGACCCGAAAAAACACGTACGGTGCCACTTTCTGCCATCAAAAAGTGCTCTCAGCGGAAGCCTTTGGGTACACCTGAACTCCCTGGGGGAGCCTTTACGCAACCCCACACTCAACAGGACTCTGCGTCTTCACTCTTTCCTAACAACCCTAAACATAACCCTAACCGCAACAAGAAGCTGAACCCGAGTTAGACCCGAAAAAACACGTACGGTGCCACTTTCTGCCATCAAAAAGTGCTCTCAGCGGAAGCCTTTGGGTACACCTGAACTCCCTGGGGGAGCCTTTACGCAACCCCACACTCAACAGGACTCTGCGTCTTCACTCTTTCCTAACAACCCTAAACATAACCCTAACCGCAACAAGAAGCTGAACCCGAGTTAGACCCGAAAAAACACGTACGGTGCCACTTTCTGCCATCAAAAAGTGCTCTCAGCGGAAGCCTTTGGGTACACCTGAACTCCCTGGGGGAGCCTTTACGCAACCCCACACTCAACAGGACTCTGCGTCTTCACTCTTTCCTAACAACCCTAAACATAACCCTAACCGCAACAAGAAGCTGAACCCGAGTTAGACCCGAAAAAACACGTACGATGCCACTTTCTGCCATCAAAAAGTGCTCTCAGCGGAAGCCTTTGGGTACACCTGAACTCCCTGGGGGAGCCTTTACGCAACCGCACACTCAACAGGACTCTGCGTCTTCACTCTTTCCTAACAACCCTAAACATAACCCTAACCGCAACAAGAAGCTGAACCCGAGTTAGACCCGAAAAAACACGTACGGTGCCACTTTCTGCCATCAAAAAGTGCTCTCAGCGGAAGCCTTTGGGTACACCTGAACTCCCTGGGGGAGCCTTTACGCAACCCCACACTCAACAGGACTCTGCGTCTTCATACTTTCCTAACAACCCTAAACATAACCCTAACCGCAACAAGAAGCTCAACCCGAGTTAGACCCGAAAAAACACGTACGGTGCCACTTTCTGCCATCAAAAAGTGCTCTCAGCGGAAGCCTTTGGGTACACCTGAACTCCCTGGGGGAGCCTTTACGCAACCCCACACTCAACAGGACTCTGCGTCTTCACTCTTTCCTAACAACCCTAAACATAACCCTAACCGCAACAAGAAGCTGAACCCGAGTTAGACCCGAAAAAACACGTACGGTGCCACTTTCTGCCATCAAAAAGTGCTCTCAGCGGAAGCCTTTGGGTACACCTGAACTCCCTGGGGGAGCCTTTACGCAACCCCACACTCAACAGGACTCTGCGTCTTCACTCTTTCCTAACAACCCTAAACATAACCCTAACCGCAACAAGAAGCTGAACCCGAGTTAGACCCGAAAAAACACGTACGGTGCCACTTTCTGCCATCAAAAAGTGCTCTCAGCGGAAGCCTTTGGGTACACCTGAACTCCCTGGGGGAGCCTTTACGCAACCCCACACTCAACAGGACTCTGCGTCTTCACTCTTTCCTAACAACCCTAAACATAACCCTAACCGCAACAAGAAGCTCAACCCGAGTTAGACCCGAAAAAACACGTACGGTGCCACTTTCTGCCATCCAAAAGTGCTCTCAGCGGAAGCCTTTGGGTACACCTGAACTCCCTGGGGGAGCCTTTACGCAACCCCACACTCAACAGGACTCTGCGTCTTCACTCTTTCCTAACAACCCTAAACATAACCCTAACCGCAACAAGAAGCTGAACCCGAGTTAGACCCGAAAAAACACGTACGGTGCCACTTTCTGCCATCAAAAAGTGCTCTCAGCGGAAGCCTTTGGGTACACGTGAACTCCCTGGGGGAGCCTTTACGCAACCCCACACTCAACAGGACTCTGCGTCTTCACTCTTTCCTAACAACCCTAAACATAACCCTAACCGCAACAAGAAGCTGAACCCGAGTTAGACCCGAAAAAACACGTACGGTGCCACTTTCTGCCATCAAAAAGTGCTCTCAGCGGAAGCCTTTGGGTACACCTGAACTCCCTGGGGGAGCCTTTACGCAACCCCACACTCAACAGGACTCTGCGTCTTCACTCTTTCCTAACAACCCTAAACATAACCCTAACCGCAACAAGAAGCTCAACCCGAGTTAGACCCGAAAAAACACGTACGGTGCCACTTTCTGCCATCAAAAAGTGCTCTCAGCGGAAGCCTTTGGGTACACCTGAACTCCCTGGGGGAGCCTTTACGCAACCCCACACTCAACAGGACTCTGCGTCTTCACTCTTTCCTAACAACCCTAAACATAACCCTAACCGCAACAAGAAGCTGAACCCGAGTTAGACCCGAAAAAACACGTACGGTGCCACTTTCTGCCATCAAAAAGTGCTCTCAGCGGAAGCCTTTGGGTACACCTGAACTCCCTGGGGGAGCCTTTACGCAACCCCACACTCAACAGGACTCTGCGTCTTCACTCTTTCCTAACAACCCTAAACATAACCCTAACCGCAACAAGAAGCTGAACCCGAGTTAGACCCGAAAAAACACGTACGGTGCCACTTTCTGCCATCAAAAAGTGCTCTCAGCGGAAGCCTTTGGGTACACCTGAACTCCCTGGGGGAGCCTTTACGCAACCCCACACTCAACAGGACTCTGCGTCTTCACTCTTTCCTAACAACCCTAAACATAACCCTAACCGCAACAAGAAGCTGAACCCGAGTTAGACCCGAAAAAACACGTACGGTGCCACTTTCTGCCATCCAAAAGTGCTCTCAGCGGAAGCCTTTGGGTACACCTGAACTCCCTGGGGGAGCCTTTACGCAACCCCACACTCAACAGGACTCTGCGTCTTCACTCTTTCCTAACAACCCTAAACATAACCCTAACCGCAACAAGAAGCTCAACCCGAGTTAGACCCGAAAAAACACGTACGGTGCCACTTTCTGCCATCAAAAAGTGCTCTCAGCGGAAGCCTTTGGGTACACCTGAACTCCCTGGGGGAGCCTTTACGCAACCCCACACTCAACAGGACTCTGCGTCTTCGCTCTTTCCTAACAACCCTAAACATAACCCTAACCGCAACAAGAAGCTGAACCCGAGTTAGACCCGAAAAAACACGTACGGTGCCACTTTCTGCCATCAAAAAGTGCTCTCAGCGGAAGCCTTTGGGTACACCTGAACTCCCTGGGGGAGCCTTTACGCAACCCCACACTCAACAGGACTCTGCGTCTTCACTCTTTCCTAACAACCCTAAACATAACCCTAACCGCAACAAGAAGCTGAACCCGAGTTAGACCCGAAAAAACACGTACGGTGCCACTTTCTGCCATCAAAAAGTGCTCTCAGCGGAAGCCTTTGGGTACACCTGAACTCCCTGGGGGAGCCTTTACGCAACCCCACACTCAACAGGACTCTGCGTCTTCACTCTTTCCTAACAACCCTAAACATAACCCTAACCGCAACAAGAAGCTGAACCCGAGTTAGACCCGAAAAAACACGTACGGAGCCACTTTCTGCCATCCAAAAGTGCTCTCAGCGGAAGCCTTTGAGTACACCTGAACTCCCTGGGGGAGCCTTTACGTAACCCCACACTCAACAGGACTCTGCGTCTTCACTCTTTCCTAACAACCCTAAACATAACCCTAACCGCAACAAGAAGCTGAACCCGAGTTAGACCCGAAAAAACACGTACGATACCACTTTCTGCCATCAAAAAGTGCTCTCAGCGGAAGCCTTTGGGTACACCTGAACTCCCTGGGGGAGCCTTTACGCAACCGCACACTCAACAGGACTCTGCGTCTTCACTCTTTCCTAACAACCCTAAACATAACCCTAACCGCAACAAGAAGCTGAACCCGAGTTAGACCCGAAAAAACACGTACGGTGCCACTTTCTGCCATCAAAAAGTGCTCTCAGCGGAAGCCTTTGGGTACACCTGAACTCCCTGGGGGAGCCTTTACGCAACCCCACACTCAACAGGACTCTGCGTCTTCACTCTTTCCTAACAACCCTAAACATAACCCTAACCGCAACAAGAAGCTGAACCCGAGTTAGACCCGAAAAAACACGTACGGTGCCACTTTCTGCCATCAAAAAGTGCTCTCAGCGGAAGCCTTTGGGTACACCTGAACTCCCTGGGGGAGCCTTTACGCAACCCCGCACTCAACAGGACTCTGCGTCTTCACTCTTTCCTAACAACCCTAAACATAACCCTAACCGCAACAAGAAGCTGAACCCGAGTTAGACCCGAAAAAACACGTACGGTGCCACTTTCTGCCATCCAAAAGTGCTCTCAGCGGAAGCCTGTGGGTACACCTGAACTCCCTGGGGGAGCCTTTACGCAACCCCACACTCAACAGGACTCTGCGTCTTCGCTCTTTCCTAACAACCCTAAACATAACCCTAACCGCAACAAGAAGCTGAACCCGAGTTAGACCCGAAAAAACACGTACGGTGCCACTTTCTGCCATCAAAAAGTGCTCTCAGCGGAAGCCTTTGGGTACACCTGAACTCCCTGGGGGAGCCTTTACGCAACCCCACACTCAACAGGACTCTGCGTCTTCACTCTTTCCTAACAACCCTAAACATAACCCTAACCGCAACAAGAAGCTGAACCCGAGTTAGACCCGAAAAAACACGTACGGTGCCACTTTCTGCCATCAAAAAGTGCTCTCAGCGGAAGCCTTTGGGTACACGTGAACTCCCTGGGGGAGCCTTTACGCAACCCCACACTCAACAGGACTCTGCGTCTTCACTCTTTCCTAACAACCCTAAACATAACCCTAACCGCAACAAGAAGCTGAACCCGAGTTAGACCCGAAAAAACACGTACGGTGCCACTTTCTGCCATCCAAAAGTGCTCTCAGCGGAAGCCTTTGAGTACACCTGAACTCCCTGGGGGAGCCTTTACGCAACCCCACACTCAACAGGACTCTGCGTCTTCACTCTTTCCTAACAACCCTAAACATAACCCTAACCGCAACAAGAAGCTGAACCCGAGTTAGACCCGAAAAAACACGTACGATACCACTTTCTGCCATCAAAAAGTGCTCTCAGCGGAAGCCTTTGGGTACACCTGAACTCCCTGGGGGAGCCTTTACGCAACCTCACACTCAACAGGACTCTGCGTCTTCACTCTTTCCTAACAACCCTAAACATAACCCTAACCGCAACAAGAAGCTGAACCCGAGTTAGACCCGAAAAAACACGTACGGTGCCACTTTCTGCCATCAAAAAGTGCTCTCAGCGGAAGCCTTTGGGTACACCTGAACTCCCTGGGGGAGCCTTTACGCAACCCCACACTCAACAGGACTCTGCGTCTTCACTCTTTCCTAACAACCCTAAACATAACCCTAACCGCAACAAGAAGCTGAACCCGAGTTAGACCCGAAAAAACACGTACGGTGCCACTTTCTGCCATCAAAAAGTGCTCTCAGCGGAAGCCTTTGGGTACACCTGAACTCCCTGGGGGAGCCTTTACGCAACCCCGCACTCAACAGGACTCTGCGTCTTCACTCTTTCCTAACAACCCTAAACATAACCCTAACCGCAACAAGAAGCTCAACCCGAGTTAGACCCGAAAAAACACGTACGGTGCCACTTTCTGCCATCAAAAAGTGCTCTCAGCGGAAGCCTTTGGGTACACCTGAACTCCCTGGGGGAGCCTTTACGCAACCCCACACTCAACAGGACTCTGCGTCTTCACTCTTTCCTAACAACCCTAAACATAACCCTAACCGCAACAAGAAGCTCAACCCGAGTTAGACCCGAAAAAACACGTACGGTGCCACTTTCTGCCATCAAAAAGTGCTCTCAGCGGAAGCCTTTGGGTACACCTGAACTCCCTGGGGGAGCCTTTACGCAACCCCACACTCAACAGGACTCTGCGTCTTCACTCTTTCCTAACAACCCTAAACATAACCCTAACCGCAACAAGAAGCTCAACCCGAGTTAGACCCGAAAAAACACGTACGATGCCAGTTTCTGCCATCAAAAAGTGCTCTCAGCGGAAGCCTTTGGGTACACCTGAACTCCCTGGGGGAGCCTTTACGCAACCGCACACTCAACAGGACTCTGCGTCTTCACTCTTTCCTAACAACCCTAAATATAACCCTAACCGCAACAAGAAGCTGAACCCGAGTTAGACCCGAAAAAACACGTACGGTGCCACTTTCTGCCATCAAAAAGTGCTCTCAGCGGAAGCCTTTGGGAACACCTGAACTCCCTGGGGGAGCCTTTACACAACCCCACACTCAACACGACTCTGCGTCTTCACTCTTTCCTAACAACCCTAAACATAAGCCTAACCGGAACAAGAAGCTCAACCCGAGTTAGACCCGAAAAAACACGTACGGTGCCACTTTCTGCCATCAAAAAGTGCTCTCATCGGAAGCCTTTGGGAACACCTGAACTCCCTGGGGGAGCCTTTACGCAACCCCACACTCAACAGGACTCTGCGTCTTCACTCTTTCCTAACAACCCTAAACATAACCCTAACCGCAACAAGAAGCTGAACCCGAGTTAGACCCGAAAAAACACGTACGGTGCCACTTTCTGCCATCAAAAAGTGCTCTCAGCGGAAGCCTTTGGGTACACCTGAACTCCCTGGGGGAGCCTTTACGCAACCCCACACTCAACAGGACTCTGCGTCTTCACTCTTTCCTAACAACCCTAAACATAACCCTAACCGCAACAAGAAGCTGAACCCGAGTTAGACCCGAAAAAACACGTACGGTGCCACTTTCTGCCATCAAAAAGTGCTCTCAGCGGAAGCCTTTGGGTACACCTGAACTCCCTGGGGGAGCCTTTACGCAACCCCACACTCAACAGGACTCTGAGTCTTCACTCTTTCCTAACAACCCTAAACATAACCCTAACCGCAACAAGAAGCTGAACCCGAGTTAGACCCGAAAAAACACGTACGGTGCCACTTTCTGCCATCAAAAAGTGCTCTCAGCGGAAGCCTTTGGGCACACGTGAACTCCCTGGGGGAGCCTTTACGCAACCCCACACTCAACAGGACTCTGCGTCTTCACTCTTTCCTAACAACCCTAAACATAACCCTAACCGCAACAAGAAGCTGAACCCGAGTTAGACCCGAAAAAACACGTACGGTGCCACTTTCTGCCATCCAAAAGTGCTCTCAGCGGAAGCCTTTGGGTACACCTGAACTCCCTGGGGGAGCCTTTACGCAACCCCACACTCAACAGGACTCTGCGTCTTCACTCTTTCCTAACAACCCTAAACATAACCCTAACCGCAACAAGAAGCTGAACCCGAGTTAGACCCGAAAAAACACGTACGGTGCCACTTTCTGCCATCAAAAAGTGCTCTCAGCGGAAGCCTTTGGGTACACCTGAACTCCCTGGGGGAGCCTTTACGCAACCCCACACTCAACAGGACTCTGCGTCTTCACTCTTTCCTAACAACCCTAAACATAACCCTAACCGCAACAAGAAGCTGAACCCGAGTTAGACCCGAAAAAACACGTACGATACCACTTTCTGCCATCAAAAAGTGCTCTCAGCGGAAGCCTTTGGGTACACCTGAACTCCCTGGGGGAGCCTTTACGCAACCGCACACTCAACAGGACTCTGCGTCTTCACTCTTTCCTAACAACCCTAAACATAACCCTAACCGCAACAAGAAGCTGAACCCGAGTTAGACCCGAAAAAACACGTACGGTGCCACTTTCTGCCATCAAAAAGTGCTCTCAGCGGAAGCCTTTGGGTACACCTGAACTCCCTGGGGGAGCCTTTACGCAACCCCACACTCAACAGGACTCTGCGTCTTCACTCTTTCCTAACAACCCTAAACATAACCCTAACCGCAACAAGAAGCTGAACCCGAGTTAGACCCGAAAAAACACGTACGGTGCCACTTTCTGCCATCAAAAAGTGCTCTCAGCGGAAGCCTTTGGGTACACCTGAACTCCCTGGGGGAGCCTTTACGCAACCCCGCACTCAACAGGACTCTGCGTCTTCACTCTTTCCTAACAACCCTAAACATAACCCTAACCGCAACAAGAAGCTGAACCCGAGTTAGACCCGAAAAAACACGTACGGTGCCACTTTCTGCCATCAAAAAGTGCTCTCAGCGGAAGCCTTTGGGTACACCTGAACTCCCTGGGGGAGCCTTTACGCAACCCCACACTCAACAGGACTCTGCGTCTTCACTCTTTCCTAACAACCCTAAACATAACCCTAACCGCAACAAGAAGCTGAACCCGAGTTAGACCCGAAAAAACACGTACGGTGCCACTTTCTGCCATCAAAAAGTGCTCTCAGCGGAAGCCTTTGGGTACACCTGAACTCCCTGGGGGAGCCTTTACGCAACCCCGCACTCAACAGGACTCTGCGTCTTCACTCTTTCCTAACAACCCTAAACATAACCCTAACCGCAACAAGAAGCTCAACCCGAGTTAGACCCGAAAAAACACGTACGGTGCCACTTTCTGCCATCAAAAAGTGCTCTCAGCGGAAGCCTTTGGGTACACCTGAACTCCCTGGGGGAGCCTTTACGCAACCCCACACTCAACAGGACTCTGCGTCTTCACTCTTTCCTAACAACCCTAAACATAACCCTAACCGCAACAAGAAGCTCAACCCGAGTTAGACCCGAAAAAACACGTACGGTGCCACTTTCTGCCATCAAAAAGTGCTCTCAGCGGAAGCCTTTGGGTACACCTGAACTCCCTGGGGGAGCCTTTACGCAACCCCACACTCAACAGGACTCTGCGTCTTCACTCTTTCCTAACAACCCTAAACATAACCCTAACCGCAACAAGAAGCTCAACCCGAGTTAGACCCGAAAAAACACGTACGATGCCAGTTTCTGCCATCAAAAAGTGCTCTCAGCGGAAGCCTTTGGGTACACCTGAACTCCCTGGGGGAGCCTTTACGCAACCGCACACTCAACAGGACTCTGCGTCTTCACTCTTTCCTAACAACCCTAAATATAACCCTAACCGCAACAAGAAGCTGAACCCGAGTTAGACCCGAAAAAACACGTACGGTGCCACTTTCTGCCATCAAAAAGTGCTCTCAGCGGAAGCCTTTGGGAACACCTGAACTCCCTGGGGGAGCCTTTACACAACCCCACACTCAACACGACTCTGCGTCTTCACTCTTTCCTAACAACCCTAAACATAAGCCTAACCGGAACAAGAAGCTCAACCCGAGTTAGACCCGAAAAAACACGTACGGTGCCACTTTCTGCCATCAAAAAGTGCTCTCATCGGAAGCCTTTGGGAACACCTGAACTCCCTGGGGGAGCCTTTACGCAACCCCACACTCAACAGGACTCTGCGTCTTCACTCTTTCCTAACAACCCTAAACATAACCCTAACCGCAACAAGAAGCTGAACCCGAGTTAGACCCGAAAAAACACGTACGGTGCCACTTTCTGCCATCAAAAAGTGCTCTCAGCGGAAGCCTTTGGGTACACCTGAACTCCCTGGGGGAGCCTTTACGCAACCCCACACTCAACAGGACTCTGCGTCTTCACTCTTTCCTAACAACCCTAAACATAACCCTAACCGCAACAAGAAGCTGAACCCGAGTTAGACCCGAAAAAACACGTACGGTGCCACTTTCTGCCATCAAAAAGTGCTCTCAGCGGAAGCCTTTGGGTACACCTGAACTCCCTGGGGGAGCCTTTACGCAACCCCACACTCAACAGGACTCTGAGTCTTCACTCTTTCCTAACAACCCTAAACATAACCCTAACCGCAACAAGAAGCTGAACCCGAGTTAGACCCGAAAAAACACGTACGGTGCCACTTTCTGCCATCAAAAAGTGCTCTCAGCGGAAGCCTTTGGGCACACGTGAACTCCCTGGGGGAGCCTTTACGCAACCCCACACTCAACAGGACTCTGCGTCTTCACTCTTTCCTAACAACCCTAAACATAACCCTAACCGCAACAAGAAGCTGAACCCGAGTTAGACCCGAAAAAACACGTACGGTGCCACTTTTTGCCATCAAAAAGTGCTCTCAGCGGAAGCCTTTGGGTACACCTGAACTCCCTGGGGGAGCCTTTACGCAACCCCACACTCAACAGGACTCTGCGTCTTCACTCTTTCCTAACAACCCTAAACATAACCCTAACCGCAACAAGAAGCTGAACCCGAGTTAGACCCGAAAAAACACGTACGGTGCCACTTTCTGCCATCAAAAAGTGCTCTCAGCGGAAGCCTTTGGGTACACCTGAACTCCCTGGGGGAGCCTTTACGCAACCCCACACTCAACAGGACTCTGCGTCTTCACTCTTTCCTAACAACCCTAAACATAACCCTAACCGCAACAAGAAGCTGAACCCGAGTTAGACCCGAAAAAACACGTACGGTGCCACTTTCTGCCATCAAAAAGTGCTCTCAGCGGAAGCCTTTGGGTACACCTGAACTCCCTGGGGGAGCCTTTACGCAACCCCACACTCAACAGGACTCTGCGTCTTCGCTCTTTCCTAACAACCCTAAACATAACCCTAACCGCAACAAGAAGCTGAACCCGAGTTAGACCCGAAAAAACACGTACGGTGCCACTTTCTGCCATCAAAAAGTGCTCTCAGCGGAAGCCTTTGGGTACACGTGAACTCCCTGGGGGAGCCTTTACGCAACCCCACACTCAACAGGACTCTGCGTCTTCACTCTTTCCTAACAACCCTAAACATAACCCTAACCGCAACAAGAAGCTGAACCCGAGTTAGACCCGAAAAAACACGTACGGTGCCACTTTCTGCCATCAAAAAGTGCTCTCAGCGGAAGCCTTTGGGTACACCTGAACTCCCTGGGGAGCCTTTACGCAACCCCGCACTCAACAGGACTCTGCGTCTTCACTCTTTCCTAACAACCCTAAACATAACCCTAACCGCAACAAGAAGCTGAACCCGAGTTAGACCCGAAAAAACACGTACGGTGCCACTTTCTGCCATCAAAAAGTGCTCTCAGCGGAAGCCTTTGGGTACACCTGAACTCCCTGGGGGAGCCTTTACGCAACCCCACACTCAACAGGACTCTGCGTCTTCACTCTTTCCTAACAACCCTAAACATAACCCTAACCGCAACAAGAAGCTCAACCCGAGTTAGACCCGAAAAAACACGTACGGTGCCACTTTCTGCCATCCAAAAGTGCTCTCAGCGGAAGCCTTTGGGTACACCTGAACTCCCTGGGGGAGCCTTTACGCAACCCCACACTCAACAGGACTCTGCGTCTTCACTCTTTCCTAACAACCCTAAACATAACCCTAACCGCAACAAGAAGCTGAACCCGAGTTAGACCCGAAAAAACACGTACGGTGCCACTTTCTGCCATCAAAAAGTGCTCTCAGCGGAAGCCTTTGGGTACACGTGAACTCCCTGGGGGAGCCTTTACGCAACCCCACACTCAACAGGACTCTGCGTCTTCACTCTTTCCTAACAACCCTAAACATAACCCTAACCGCAACAAGAAGCTGAACCCGAGTTAGACCCGAAAAAACACGTACGGTGCCACTTTCTGCCATCAAAAAGTGCTCTCAGCGGAAGCCTTTGGGTACACCTGAACTCCCTGGGGGAGCCTTTACGCAACCCCACACTCAACAGGACTCTGCGTCTTCGCTCTTTCCTAACAACCCTAAACATAACCCTAACCGCAACAAGAAGCTGAACCCGAGTTAGACCCGAAAAAACACGTACGATGCCACTTTCTGCCATCAAAAAGTGCTCTCAGCGGAAGCCTTTGGGTACACCTGAACTCCCTGGGGGAGCCTTTACGCAACCGCACACTCAACAGGACTCTGCGTCTTCACTCTTTCCTAACAACCCTAAACATAACCCTAACCGCAACAAGAAGCTGAACCCGAGTTAGACCCGAAAAAACACGTACGGTGCCACTTTCTGCCATCAAAAAGTGCTCTCAGCGGAAGCCTTTGGGTACACGTGAACTCCCTGGGGGAGCCTTTACGCAACCCCACACTCAACAGGACTCTGCGTCTTCACTCTTTCCTAACAACCCTAAACATAACCCTAACCGCAACAAGAAGCTGAACCCGAGTTAGACCCGAAAAAACACGTACGGTGCCACTTTCTGCCATCAAAAAGTGCTCTCAGCGGAAGCCTTTGGGTACACCTGAACTCCCTGGGGGAGCCTTTACGCAACCCCGCACTCAACAGGACTCTGCGTCTTCACTCTTTCCTAACAACCCTAAACATAACCCTAACCGCAACAAGAAGCTGAACCCGAGTTAGACCCGAAAAAACACGTACGGTGCCACTTTCTGCCATCAAAAAGTGCTCTCAGCGGAAGCCTTTGGGTACACCTGAACTCCCTGGGGGAGCCTTTACGCAACCCCACACTCAACAGGACTCTGCGTCTTCACTCTTTCCTAACAACCCTAAACATAACCCTAACCGCAACAAGAAGCTCAACCCGAGTTAGACCCGAAAAAACACGTACGGTGCCACTTTCTGCCATCCAAAAGTGCTCTCAGCGGAAGCCTTTGGGTACACCTGAACTCCCTGGGGGAGCCTTTACGCAACCCCACACTCAACAGGACTCTGCGTCTTCACTCTTTCCTAACAACCCTAAACATAACCCTAACCGCAACAAGAAGCTGAACCCGAGTTAGACCCGAAAAAACACGTACGGTGCCACTTTCTGCCATCAAAAAGTGCTCTCAGCGGAAGCCTTTGGGTACACCTGAACTCCCTGGGGGAGCCTTTACGCAACCCCACACTCAACAGGACTCTGCGTCTTCACTCTTTCCTAACAACCCTAAACATAACCCTAACCGCAACAAGAAGCTGAACCCGAGTTAGACCCGAAAAAACACGTACGGTGCCACTTTCTGCCATCAAAAAGTGCTCTCAGCGGAAGCCTTTGGGTACACCTGAACTCCCTGGGGGAGCCTTTACGCAACCCCACACTCAACAGGACTCTGCGTCTTCGCTCTTTCCTAACAACCCTAAACATAACCCTAACCGCAACAAGAAGCTGAACCCGAGTTAGACCCGAAAAAACACGTACGGTGCCACTTTCTGCCATCAAAAAGTGCTCTCAGCGGAAGCCTTTGGGTACACCTGAACTCCCTGGGGGAGCCTTTACGCAACCCCACACTCAACAGGACTCTGCGTCTTCACTCTTTCCTAACAACCCTAAACATAACCCTAACCGCAACAAGAAGCTGAACCCGAGTTAGACCCGAAAAAACACGTACGGTGCCACTTTCTGCCATCAAAAAGTGCTCTCAGTGGAAGCCTTTGGGTACACCTGAACTCCCTGGGGGAGCCTTTACGCAACCCCACACTCAACAGGACTCTGCGTCTTCACTCTTTCCTAACAACCCTAAACATAACCCTAACCGCAACAAGAAGCTGAACCCGAGTTAGACCCGAAAAAACACGTACGGTGCCACTTTCTGCCATCAAAAAGTGCTCTCAGCGGAAGCCTTTGGGAACACCTGAACTCCCTGGGGGAGCCTTTACGCAACCCCACACTCAACAGGACTCTGCGTCTTCACTCTTTCCTAACAACCCTAAACATAACCCTAACCGCAACAAGAAGCTCAACCCGAGTTAGACCCGAAAAAACACGTACGGTGCCACTTTCTGCCATCAAAAAGTGCTCTCAGCGGAAGCCTTTGGGTACACCTGAACTCCCTGGGGGAGCCTTTACGCAACCCCACACTCAACAGGACTCTGCGTCTTCACTCTTTCCTAACAACCCTAAACATAACCCTAACCGCAACAAGAAGCTCAACCCGAGTTAGACCCGAAAAAACACGTACGGTGCCACTTTCTGCCATCAAAAAGTGCTCTCAGCGGAAGCCTTTGGGTACACCTGAACTCCCTGGGGGAGCCTTTACGCAACCCCACACTCAACAGGACTCTGCGTCTTCACTCTTTCCTAACAACCCTAAACATAACCCTAACCGCAACAAGAAGCTGAACCCGAGTTAGACCCGAAAAAACACGTACGGTGCCACTTTCTGCCATCAAAAAGTGCTCTCAGCGGAAGCCTTTGGGTACACCTGAACTCCCTGGGGGAGCCTTTACGCAACCCCACACTCAACAGGACTCTGCGTCTTCACTCTTTCCTAACAACCCTAAACATAACCCTAACCGCAACAAGAAGCTGAACCCGAGTTAGACCCGAAAAAACACGTACGGTGCCACTTTCTGCCATCAAAAAGTGCTCTCAGCGGAAGCCTTTGGGTACACCTGAACTCCCTGGGGGAGCCTTTACGCAACCCCACACTCAACAGGACTCTGCGTCTTCACTCTTTCCTAACAACCCTAAACATAACCCTAACCGCAACAAGAAGCTGAACCCGAGTTAGACCCGAAAAAACACGTACGGTGCCACTTTCTGCCATCAAAAAGTGCTCTCAGCGGAAGCCTTTGGGTACACCTGAACTCCCTGGGGGAGCCTTTACGCAACCCCACACTCAACAGGACTCTGCGTCTTCACTCTTTCCTAACAACCTTGAACATAACCCTAACCGCAACAAGAAGCTCAACCCGAGTTAGACCCGAAAAAACACGTACGGTGCCACTTTCTGCCATCAAAAAGTGCTCTCAGCGGAAGCCTTTGGGAACACCTGAACTCCCTGGGGGAGCCTTTACGCAACCCCACACTCAACAGGACTCTGCGTCTTCACTCTTTCCTAACAACCCTAAACATAACCCTAACCGCAACAAGAAGCTGAACCCGAGTTAGACCCGAAAAAACACGTACGGTGCCACTTTCTGCCATCAAAAAGTGCTCTCAGCGGAAGCCTTTGGGTACACGTGAACTCCCTGGGGGAGCCTTTACGCAACCCCACACTCAACAGGACTCTGCGTCTTCACTCTTTCCTAACAACCCTAAACATAACCCTAACCGCAACAAGAAGCTGAACCCGAGTTAGACCCGAAAAAACACGTACGGTGCCACTTTCTGCCATCAAAAAGTGCTCTCAGCGGAAGCCTTTGGGTACACGTGAACTCCCTGGGGGAGCCTTTACGCAACCCCACACTCAACAGGACTCTGCGTCTTCGCTCTTTCCTAACAACCCTAAACATAACCCTAACCGCAACAAGAAGCTGAACCCGAGTTAGACCCGAAAAAACACGTACGGTGCCACTTTCTGCCATCAAAAAGTGCTCTCAGCGGAAGCCTTTGGGTACACCTGAACTCCCTGGGGGAGCCTTTACGCAACCCCACACTCAACAGGACTCTGCGTCTTCACTCTTTCCTAACAACCCTAAAATAACCCTAACCGCAACAAGAAGCTGAACCCGAGTTAGACCCGAAAAAACACGTACGGTGCCACTTTCTGCCATCAAAAAGTGCTCTCAGCGGAAGCCTTTGGGTACACCTGAACTCCCTGGGGGAGCCTTTACGCAACCCCACACTCAACAGGACTCTGCGTCTTCGCTCTTTCCTAACAACCCTAAACATAACCCTAACCGCAACAAGAAGCTGAACCCGAGTTAGACCCGAAAAAACACGTACGGTGCCACTTTCTGCCATCAAAAAGTGCTCTCAGCGGAAGCCTTTGGGTACACCTGAACTCCCTGGGGGAGCCTTTACGCAACCCCACACTCAACAGGACTCTGCGTCTTCACTCTTTCCTAACAACCCTAAACATAACCCTAACCGCAACAAGAAGCTGAACCCGAGTTAGACCCGAAAAAACACGTACGGTGCCACTTTCTGCCATCAAAAAGTGCTCTCAGCGGAAGCCTTTGGGTACACCTGAACTCCCTGGGGGAGCCTTTACGCAACCCCACACTCAACAGGACTCTGCGTCTTCACTCTTTCCTAACAACCCTAAACATAACCCTAACCGCAACAAGAAGCTGAACCCGAGTTAGACCCGAAAAAACACGTACGGTGCCACTTTCTGCCATCAAAAAGTGCTCTCAGCGGAAGCCTTTGGGCACACGTGAACTCCCTGGGGGAGCCTTTACGCAACCCCACACTCAACAGGACTCTGCGTCTTCACTCTTTCCTAACAACCCTAAACATAACCCTAACCGCAACAAGAAGCTGAACCCGAGTTAGACCCGAAAAAACACGTACGGTGCCACTTTTTGCCATCAAAAAGTGCTCTCAGCGGAAGCCTTTGGGTACACCTGAACTCCCTGGGGGAGCCTTTACGCAACCGCACACTCAACAGGACTCTGCGTCTTCACTCTTTCCTAACAACCCTAAACATAACCCTAACCGCAACAAGAAGCTGAACCCGAGTTAGACCCGAAAAAACACGTACGGTGCCACTTTCTGCCATCAAAAAGTGCTCTCAGCGGAAGCCTTTGGGTACACCTGAACTCCCTGGGGGAGCCTTTACGCAACCCCACACTCAACAGGACTCTGCGTCTTCACTCTTTCCTAACAACCCTAAACATAACCCTAACCGCAACAAGAAGCTGAACCCGAGTTAGACCCGAAAAAACACGTACGGTGCCACTTTCTGCCATCAAAAAGTGCTCTCAGCGGAAGCCTTTGGGTACACCTGAACTCCCTGGGGGAGCCTTTACGCAACCCCACACTCAACAGGACTCTGCGTCTTCGCTCTTTCCTAACAACCCTAAACATAACCCTAACCGCAACAAGAAGCTGAACCCGAGTTATACCCGAAAAAACACGTACGGTGCCACTTTCTGCCATCAAAAAGTGCTCTCAGCGGAAGCCTTTGGGTACACGTGAACTCCCTGGGGGAGCCTTTACGCAACCCCACACTCAACAGGACTCTGCGTCTTCACTCTTTCCTAACAACCCTAAACATAACCCTAACCGCAACAAGAAGCTGAACCCGAGTTAGACCCGAAAAAACACGTACGGTGCCACTTTCTGCCATCAAAAAGTGCTCTCAGCGGAAGCCTTTGGGTACACCTGAACTCCCTGGGGGAGCCTTTACGCAACCCCACACTCAACAGGACTCTGCGTCTTCACTCTTTCCTAACAACCCTAAACATAACCCTAACCGCAACAAGAAGCTCAACCCGAGTTAGACCCGAAAAAACACGTACGGTGCCACTTTCTGCCATCAAAAAGTGCTCTCAGCGGAAGCCTTTGGGTACACCTGAACTCCCTGGGGGAGCCTTTACGCAACCCCACACTCAACAGGACTCTGCGTCTTCACTCTTTCCTAACAACCCTAAACATAACCCTAACCGCAACAAGAAGCTGAACCCGAGTTAGACCCGAAAAAACACGTACGGTGCCACTTTCTGCCATCAAAAAGTGCTCTCAGCGGAAGCCTTTGGGTACACCTGAACTCCCTGGGGGAGCCTTTACGCAACCCCACACTCAACAGGACTCTGCGTCTTCACTCTTTCCTAACAACCCTAAACATAACCCTAACCGCAACAAGAAGCTGAACCCGAGTTAGACCCGAAAAAACACGTACGGTGCCACTTTCTGCCATCAAAAAGTGCTCTCAGCGGAAGCCTTTGGGTACACCTGAACTCCCTGGGGGAGCCTTTACGCAACCCCACACTCAACAGGACTCTGCGTCTTCGCTCTTTCCTAACAACCCTAAACATAACCCTAACCGCAACAAGAAGCTGAACCCGAGTTAGACCCGAAAAAACACGTACGATGCCACTTTCTGCCATCAAAAAGTGCTCTCAGCGGAAGCCTTTGGGTACACCTGAACTCCCTGGGGGAGCCTTTACGCAACCGCACACTCAACAGGACTCTGCGTCTTCACTCTTTCCTAACAACCCTAAACATAACCCTAACCGCAACAAGAAGCTGAACCCGAGTTAGACCCGAAAAAACACGTACGGTGCCACTTTCTGCCATCAAAAAGTGCTCTCAGCGGAAGCCTTTGGGTACACGTGAACTCCCTGGGGGAGCCTTTACGCAACCCCACACTCAACAGGACTCTGCGTCTTCACTCTTTCCTAACAACCCTAAACATAACCCTAACCGCAACAAGAAGCTGAACCCGAGTTAGACCCGAAAAAACACGTACGGTGCCACTTTCTGCCATCAAAAAGTGCTCTCAGCGGAAGCCTTTGGGTACACGTGAACTCCCTGGGGGAGCCTTTACGCAACCCCACACTCAACAGGACTCTGCGTCTTCACTCTTTCCTAACAACCCTAAACATAACCCTAACCGCAACAAGAAGCTCAACCCGAGTTAGACCCGAAAAAACACGTACGGTGCCACTTTCTGCCATCAAAAAGTGCTCTCAGCGGAAGCCTTTGGGTACACCTGAACTCCCTGGGGGAGCCTTTACGCAACCCCACACTCAACAGGACTCTGCGTCTTCACTCTTTCCTAACAACCCTAAACATAACCCTAACCGCAACAAGAAGCTGAACCCGAGTTAGACCCGAAAAAACACGTACGGTGCCACTTTCTGCCATCAAAAAGTGCTCTCAGCGGAAGCCTTTGGGTACACCTGAACTCCCTGGGGGAGCCTTTACGCAACCCCACACTCAACAGGACTCTGCGTCTTCACTCTTTCCTAACAACCCTAAACATAACCCTAACCGCAACAAGAAGCTGAACCCGAGTTAGACCCGAAAAAACACGTACGGTGCCACTTTCTGCCATCAAAAAGTGCTCTCAGCGGAAGCCTTTGGGTACACCTGAACTCCCTGGGGGAGCCTTTACGCAACCCCACACTCAACAGGACTCTGCGTCTTCGCTCTTTCCTAACAACCCTAAACATAACCCTAACCGCAACAAGAAGCTGAACCCGAGTTAGACCCGAAAAAACACGTACGGTGCCACTTTCTGCCATCAAAAAGTGCTCTCAGCGGAAGCCTTTGGGTACACCTGAACTCCCTGGGGGAGCCTTTACGCAACCCCACACTCAACAGGACTCTGCGTCTTCACTCTTTCCTAACAACCCTAAACATAACCCTAACCGCAACAAGAAGCTGAACCCGAGTTAGACCCGAAAAAACACGTACGGTGCCACTTTCTGCCATCAAAAAGTGCTCTCAGCGGAAGCCTTTGGGTACACCTGAACTCCCTGGGGGAGCCTTTACGCAACCCCACACTCAACAGGACTCTGCGTCTTCACTCTTTCCTAACAACCCTAAACATAACCCTAACCGCAACAAGAAGCTCAACCCGAGTTAGACCCGAAAAAACACGTACGGTGCCACTTTCTGCCATCAAAAAGTGCTCTCAGCGGAAGCCTTTGGGTACACGTGAACTCCCTGGGGGAGCCTTTACGCAACCCCACACTCAACAGGACTCTGCGTCTTCACTCTTTCCTAACAACCCTAAACATAAGCCTAACCGCAACAAGAAGCTGAACCCGAGTTAGACCCGAAAAAACACGTACGGTGCCACTTTCTGCCATCAAAAAGTGCTCTCAGCGGAAGCCTTTGGGTACACCTGAACTCCCTGGGGGAGCCTTTACGCAACCCCGCACTCAACAGGACTCTGCGTCTTCACTCTTTCCTAACAACCCTAAACATAACCCTAACCGCAACAAGAAGCTGAACCCGAGTTAGACCCGAAAAAACACGTACGGTGCCACTTTCTGCCATCAAAAAGTGCTCTCAGCGGAAGCCTTTGGGTACACCTGAACTCCCTGGGGGAGCCTTTACGCAACCCCACACTCAACAGGACTCTGCGTCTTCACTCTTTCCTAACAACCCTAAACATAACCCTAACCGCAACAAGAAGCTGAACCCGAGTTAGACCCGAAAAAACACGTACGGTGCCACTTTCTGCCATCAAAAAGTGCTCTCAGCGGAAGCCTTTGGGTACACCTGAACTCCCTGGGGGAGCCTTTACGCAACCCCACACTCAACAGGACTCTGCGTCTTCGCTCTTTCCTAACAACCCTAAACATAACCCTAACCGCAACAAGAAGCTGAACCCGAGTTAGACCCGAAAAAACACGTACGATGCCACTTTCTGCCATCAAAAAGTGCTCTCAGCGGAAGCCTTTGGGTACACCTGAACTCCCTGGGGGAGCCTTTACGCAACCGCACACTCAACAGGACTCTGCGTCTTCACTCTTTCCTAACAACCCTAAACATAACCCTAACCGCAACAAGAAGCTGAACCCGAGTTAGACCCGAAAAAACACGTACGGTGCCACTTTCTGCCATCAAAAAGTGCTCTCAGCGGAAGCCTTTGGGTACACGTGAACTCCCTGGGGGAGCCTTTACGCAACCCCACACTCAACAGGACTCTGCGTCTTCACTCTTTCCTAACAACCCTAAACATAACCCTAACCGCAACAAGAAGCTGAACCCGAGTTAGACCCGAAAAAACACGTACGGTGCCACTTTCTGCCATCAAAAAGTGCTCTCAGCGGAAGCCTTTGGGTACACCTGAACTCCCTGGGGGAGCCTTTACGCAACCCCACACTCAACAGGACTCTGCGTCTTCACTCTTTCCTAACAACCCTAAACATAACCCTAACCGCAACAAGAAGCTGAACCCGAGTTAGACCCGAAAAAACACGTACGGTGCCACTTTCTGCCATCAAAAAGTGCTCTCAGCGGAAGCCTTTGGGTACACCTGAACTCCCTGGGGGAGCCTTTACGCAACCCCACACTCAACAGGACTCTGCGTCTTCACTCTTTCCTAACAACCCTAAACATAACCCTAACCGCAACAAGAAGCTCAACCCGAGTTAGACCCGAAAAAACACGTACGGTGCCACTTTCTGCCATCAAAAAGTGCTCTCAGCGGAAGCCTTTGGGTACACCTGAACTCCCTGGGGGAGCCTTTACGCAACCCCACACTCAACAGGACTCTGCGTCTTCACTCTTTCCTAACAACCCTAAACATAACCCTAACCGCAACAAGAAGCTGAACCCGAGTTAGACCCGAAAAAACACGTACGGTGCCACTTTCTGCCATCAAAAAGTGCTCTCAGCGGAAGCCTTTGGGTACACCTGAACTCCCTGGGGGAGCCTTTACGCAACCCCACACTCAACAGGACTCTGCGTCTTCACTCTTTCCTAACAACCCTAAACATAACCCTAACCGCAACAAGAAGCTGAACCCGAGTTAGACCCGAAAAAACACGTACGGTGCCACTTTCTGCCATCAAAAAGTGCTCTCAGCGGAAGCCTTTGGGTACACCTGAACTCCCTGGGGGAGCCTTTACGCAACCCCACACTCAACAGGACTCTGCGTCTTCGCTCTTTCCTAACAACCCTAAACATAACCCTAACCGCAACAAGAAGCTGAACCCGAGTTAGACCCGAAAAAACACGTACGGTGCCACTTTCTGCCATCAAAAAGTGCTCTCAGCGGAAGCCTTTGGGTACACCTGAACTCCCTGGGGGAGCCTTTACGCAACCCCACACTCAACAGGACTCTGCGTCTTCACTCTTTCCTAACAACCCTAAACATAACCCTAACCGCAACAAGAAGCTGAACCCGAGTTAGACCCGAAAAAACACGTACGGTGCCACTTTCTGCCATCAAAAAGTGCTCTCAGCGGAAGCCTTTGGGTACACCTGAACTCCCTGGGGGAGCCTTTACGCAACCCCACACTCAACAGGACTCTGCGTCTTCACTCTTTCCTAACAACCCTAAACATAACCCTAACCGCAACAAGAAGCTGAACCCGAGTTAGACCCGAAAAAACACGTACGGTGCCACTTTCTGCCATCAAAAAGTGCTCTCAGCGGAAGCCTTTGGGAACACCTGAACTCCCTGGGGGAGCCTTTACGCAACCCCACACTCAACAGGACTTTGCGTCTTCACTCTTTCCTAATAACCCTAAACTTAACCCTAACCGCAACAAGAAGCTGAACCCGAGTTAGACCCGAAAAAACACGTACGGTGCCACTTTCTGCCATCAAAAAGTGCTCTCAGCGGAAGCCTTTGGGTACACCTGAACTCCCTGGGGGAGCCTTTACGCAACCCCACACTCAACAGGACTCTGCGTCTTCACTCTTTCCTAACAACCCTAAACATAACCCTAACCGCAACAAGAAGCTCAACCCGAGTTAGACCCGAAAAAACACGTACGGTGCCACTTTCTGCCATCAAAAAGTGCTCTCAGCGGAAGCCTTTGGGTACACCTGAACTCCCTGGGGGAGCCTTTACGCAACCCCACACTCAACAGGACTCTGCGTCTTCACTCTTTCCTAACAACCCTAAACATAACCCTAACCGCAACAAGAAGCTGAACCCGAGTTAGACCCGAAAAAACACGTACGGTGCCACTTTCTGCCATCAAAAAGTGCTCTCAGCGGAAGCCTTTGGGTACACCTGAACTCCCTGGGGGAGCCTTTACGCAACCCCACACTCAACAGGACTCTGCGTCTTCACTCTTTCCTAACAACCCTAAACATAACCCTAACCGCAACAAGAAGCTGAACCCGAGTTAGACCCGAAAAAACACGTACGGTGCCACTTTCTGCCATCAAAAAGTGCTCTCAGCGGAAGCCTTTGGGTACACCTGAACTCCCTGGGGGAGCCTTTACGCAACCCCGCACTCAACAGGACTCTGCGTCTTCACTCTTTCCTAACAACCCTAAACATAACCCTAACCGCAACAAGAAGCTGAACCCGAGTTAGACCCGAAAAAACACGTACGGTGCCACTTTCTGCCATCAAAAAGTGCTCTCAGCGGAAGCCTTTGGGTACACCTGAACTCCCTGGGGGAGCCTTTACGCAACCCCACACTCAACAGGACTCTGCGTCTTCACTCTTTCCTAACAACCCTGAACATAACCCTAACCGCAACAAGAAGCTCAACCCGAGTTAGACCCGAAAAAACACGTACGGTGCCACTTTCTGCCATCAAAAAGTGCTCTCAGCGGAAGCCTTTGGGTACACGTGAACTCCCTGGGGGAGCCTTTACGCAACCCCACACTCAACAGGACTCTGCGTCTTCACTCTTTCCTAACAACCCTAAACATAACCCTAACCGCAACAAGAAGCTCAACCCGAGTTAGACCCGAAAAAACACGTACGGTGCCACTTTCTGCCATCAAAAAGTGCTCTCAGCGGAAGCCTTTGGGTACACCTGAACTCCCTGGGGGAGTCTTTACGCAACCCCACACTCAACAGGACTCTGCGTTTTCACTCTTTCCTAACAACCCTAAACATAAGCCTAACCGGAACAAGAAGCTGAACCCGAGTTAGACCCGAAAAAACACGTACGGTGCCACTTTCTGCCATCAAAAAGTGCTCTCAGCGGAAGCCTTTGGGTACACCTGAACTCCCTGGGGGAGCCTTTACGCAACCCCACACTCAACAGGACTCTGCGTCTTCACTCTTTCCTAACAACCCTAAACACAACCCTAACCGCAACAAGAAGCTGAACCCGAGTTAGACCCGAAAAAACACGTACGGTGCCACTTTCTGCCATCAAAAAGTGCTCTCAGCGGAAGCCTTTGGGTACACCTGAACTCCCTGGGGGAGCCTTTACGCAACCCCACACTCAACAGGACTCTGCGTCTTCACTCTTTCCTAACAACCCTAAACATAACCCTAACCGCAACAAGAAGCTGAACCCGAGTTAGACCCGAAAAAACACGTACGGTGCCACTTCCTGCCATCAAAAAGTGCTCTCAGCGGAAGCCTTTGGGTACACCTGAACTCCCTGGGGGAGCCTTTACGCAACCCCACACTCAACAGGACTCTGCGTCTTCACTCTTTCCTAACAACCCTAAACATAACCCTAACCGCAACAAGAAGCTGAACCCGAGTTAGACCCGAAAAAACACGTACGGTGCCACTTTCTGCCATCAAAAAGTGCTCTCAGCGGAAGCCTTTGGGTACACCTGAACTCCCTGGGCGAGCCTTTACGCAACCCCACACTCAACAGGACTCTGCGTCTTCACTCTTTCCTAACAACCCTAAACATAACCCTAACCGCAACAAGAAGCTGAACCCGAGTTAGACCCGAAAAAACACGTACGGTGCCACTTTCTGCCATCAAAAAGTGCTCTCAGCGGAAGCCTTTGGGTACACCTGAACTCCCTGGGGGAGCCTTTACGCAACCCCACACTCAACAGGACTCTGCGTCTTCACTCTTTCCTAACAACCCTAAACATAAGCCTAACCGCAACAAGAAGCTGAACCCGAGTTAGACCCGAAAAAACACGTACGGTGCCACTTTCTGCCATCAAAAAGTGCTCTCAGCGGAAGCCTTTGGGAACACCTGAACTCCCTGGGGGAGCCTTTACGCAACCCCACACTCAACAGGACTCTGCGTCTTCACTCTTTCCTAACAACCCTAAACATAACCCTAACCGCAACAAGAAGCTGAACCCGAGTTAGACCCGAAAAAACACGTACGGTGCCACTTTCTGCCATCAAAAAGTGCTCTCAGCGGAAGCCTTTGGGTACACCTGAACTCCCTGGGGGAGCCTTTACGCAACCCCACACTCAACAGGACTCTGCATCTTCACTCTTTCCTAACAACCCTAAACATAACCCTAACCGCAACAAGAAGCTGAACCCGAGTTAGACCCGAAAAAACACGTACGGTGCCACTTTCTGCCATCCAAAAGTGCTCTCAGCGGAAGCCTTTGGGTACACCTGAACTCCCTGGGGGAGCCTTTACGCAACCCCACACTCAACAGGACTCTGCGTCTTCACTCTTTCCTAACAACCCTAAACATAACCCTAACCGCAACATGAAGCTGAACCCGAGTTAGACCCAAAAAAACACGTACGGTGCCACTTTCTGCCATCAAAAAGTGCTCTCAGCGGAAGCCTTTGGGTACACCTGAACTCCCTGGGGGAGCCTTTACGCAACCCCACACTCAACAGGACTCTGCGTCTTCACTCTTTCCTAACAACCCTAAACATAACCCTAACCGCAACAAGAAGCTCAACCCGAGTTAGACCCGAAAAAACACGTACGGTGCCACTTTCTGCCATCAAAAAGTGCTCTCAGCGGAAGCCTTTGGGTACACCTGAACTCCCTGGGGGAGCCTTTACGCAACCCCACACTCAACAGGACTCTGCGTCTTCACTCTTTCCTAACAACCCTAAACATAACCCTAACCGCAACAAGAAGCTGAACCCGAGTTAGACCCGAAAAAACACGTACGGTGCCACTTTCTGCCATCAAAAAGTGCTCTCAGCGGAAGCCTTTGGGTACACCTGAACTCCCTGGGGGAGCCTTTACGCAACCCCACACTCAACAGGACTCTGCGTCTTCACTCTTTCCTAACAACCCTAAACATAACCCTAACCGCAACAAGAAGCTGAACCCGAGTTAGACCCGAAAAAACACGTACGGTGCCACTTTCTGCCATCAAAAAGTGCTCTCAGCGGAAGCCTTTGGGTACACCTGAACTCCCTGGGGGAGCCTTTACACAACCCCACACTCAACAGGACTCTGCGTCTTCACTCTTTCCTAACAACCCTAAACATAACCCTAACCGCAACAAGAAGCTCAACCCGAGTTAGACCCGAAAGAACACGTACGGTGCCACTTTCTGCCATCAAAAAGTGCTCTCAGCGGAAGCCTTTGGGTACACCTGAACTCCCTGGGGGAGCCTTTACGCAACCCCACACTCAACAGGACTCTGCGTCTTCACTCTTTCCTAACAACCCTAAAAATAACCCTAACCGCAACAAGAAGCTGAACCCGAGTTAGACCCGAAAAAACACGTACGGTGCCACTTTCTGCCATCAAAAAGTGCTCTCAGCGGAAGCCTTTGGGAACACCTGAACTCCCTTGGGGAGCCTTTACACAACCCCACACTCAACAGGACTCTGCGTCTTCACTCTTTCCTAACAACCCTAAACATAAGCCTAACCGGAACAAGAAGCTCAACCCGAGTTAGACCCGAAAAAACACGTACGGTGCCACTTTCTGCCATCAAAAAGTGCTCTCAGCGGAAGCCTTTGGGTACACCTGAACTCCCTGGGGGAGCCTTTACGCAACCCCACACTCAACAGGACTCTGCGTCTTCACTCTTTCCTAACAACCCTAAACATAACCCTAACCGCAACAAGAAGCTGAACCCGAGTTAGACCCGAAAAAACACGTACGGTGCCACTTTCTGCCATCAAAAAGTGCTCTCAGCGGAAGCCTTTGGGTACACCTGAACTCCCTGGGGGAGCCTTTACGCAACCCCACACTCAACAGGACTCTGCGTCTTCACTCTTTCCTAACAACCCTAAACATAACCCTAACCGCAACAAGAAGCTGAACCCGAGTTAGACCCGAAAAAACACGTACGGTGCCACTTTCTGCCATCAAAAAGTGCTCTCAGCGGAAGCCTTTGGGTACACCTGAACTCCCTGGGGGAGCCTTTACGCAACCCCACACTCAACAGGACTCTGCGTCTTCACTCTTTCCTAACAACCCTAAACATAAGCCTAACCGCAACAAGAAGCTGAACCCGAGTTAGACCCGAAAAAACACGTACGGTGCCACTTTCTGCCATCAAAAAGTGCTCTCAGCGGAAGCCTTTGGGTACACCTGAACTCCCTGGGGGAGCCTTTACGCAACCCCACACTCAACAGGACTCTGCGTCTTCACTCTTTCCTAACAACCCTAAACATAACCCTAACCGCAACAAGAAGCTGAACCCGAGTTAGACCCGAAAATACACGTACGGTGCCACTTTCTGCCATCAAAAAGTGCTCTCAGCGGAAGCCTTTGGGTACACCTGAACTCCCTGGGGGAGCCTTTACGCAACCCCACACTCAACAGGACTCTGCGTCTTCACTCTTTCCTAACAACCCTAAACATAACCCTAATCGCAACAAGAAGCTGAACCCGAGTTAGACCCGAAAAAACACGTACGGTGCCACTTTCTGCCATCCAAAAGTGCTCTCAGCGGAAGCCTTTGGGTACACCTGAACTCCCTGGGGGAGCCTTTACGCAACCCCACACTCAACAGGACTCTGCGTCTTCACTCTTTCCTAACAACCCTAAACATAACCCTAACCGCAACAAGAAGCTGAACCCGAGTTAGACCCGAAAAAACACGTACGGTGCCACTTTCTGCCATCCAAAAGTGCTCTCAGCGGAAGCCTTTGGGTACACCTGAACTCCCTGGGGGAGCCTTTACGCAACCGCACACTCAACAGGACTCTGCGTCTTCACTCTTTCCTAACAACCCTAAACATAACCCTAACCGCAACAAGAAGCTGAACCCGAGTTAGACCCGAAAAAACACGTACGGTGCCACTTTCTGCCATCAAAAAGTGCTCTCAGCGGAAGCCTTTGGGTACACCTGAACTCCCTGGGGGAGCCTTTACGCAACCCCACACTCAACAGGACTCTGCGTCTTCACTCTTTCCTAACAACCCTAAACATAACCCTAACCGCAACAAGAAGCTGAACCCGAGTTAGACCCGAAAAAACACGTACGGTGCCACTTTCTGCCATCAAAAAGTGCTCTCAGCGGAAGCCTTTGGGAACACCTGAACTCCCTTGGGGAGCCTTTACACAACCCCACACTCAACAGGACTCTGCGTCTTCACTCTTTCCTAACAACCCTAAACATAAGCCTAACCGGAACAAGAAGCTCAACCCGAGTTAGACCCGAAAAAACACGTACGGTGCCACTTTCTGCCATCAAAAAGTGCTCTCAGCGGAAGCCTTTGGGTACACCTGAACTCCCTGGGGGAGCCTTTACGCAACCCCACACTCAACAGGACTCTGCGTCTTCACTCTTTCCTAACAACCCTAAACATAACCCTAACCGCAACAAGAAGCTGAACCCGAGTTAGACCCGAAAAAACACGTACGGTGCCACTTTCTGCCATCAAAAAGTGCTCTCAGCGGAAGCCTTTGGGTACACCTGAACTCCCTGGGGGAGCCTTTACGCAACCCCGCACTCAACAGGACTCTGCGTCTTCACTCTTTCCTTACAACCCTAAACATAACCCTAACCGCAACAAGAAAGTGAACCCGAGTTAGACCCGAAAAAACCCGAGCCTTTACGCAACCCCACACTCAGCAGAACTCTGTGCCTTCAATATTTCCAAACAACTCTAACCCTAATATTAACACTAAAACTACCACTGCCCCTACAACTAAACCCTAACCAGAACCTTACACCTAACCCTAACTCTAGCCCTAAACACTAAACCTTAAACCCTAAACCCTGAACCCTAACCCTAACCCTAACCCTAACCTTAAATCCTAACACTAAACCCTGACTCAAAATCCTAACCATAACCCTAACCCTAACCCTAACCGTAACCCTAACCCTAACCCTAACCCTAACCCTAACCCTAACCTCTAAGCCCTAACACCTAACCTCTAACCATAACCATAACCGTAACCCTAACCCTAACCCTATCCCTAACCCAAACCCTAAACCCTAAACCCTAACCCTAAACCGAACCTAAACACTAACCCTAACCCTAGCCCTATCCCTAATCCTTAACCCTAAACCCTAAACCCTAAACCCTAAACGTAACCCTAACCTTAACCCTAAACCCTAACCCTAGCCTGAACCCTAGCCCTAGACCTAGCCGTAACCCTAATCCAAACCCTAAACCTAGCCCTAACCCTAACTCTAACCCTAGCGCTCACCCTAAACCTAACCCTATCCCTAACCCTTAAACTAACCCTAACCCTAACCCTAATCCTACGCCAAACCCTAAACCCTAACACTAACCATACCCCTACCGCTAACCCTAACCCCTAACCCCTAACCCCTAATGCCTAACAACTAACCCTTAACCCCTAAACTCTAACC
>NW_027663661.1:0-17115 GCF_964034855.1 Anser brachyrhynchus | reverse complement strand
GCCTCACAGCAGTACCTTTCCACTAACTAGTCATTGGTCAACAACTTTGCCCGGCAACAGCAAACACCCAGCCACTTCCATGCATTAATGGCTGGAGAACTAGCCACCCCAGACAAGAAGGTGTCACCTGAATCACCCTTCTTTGTTCCCTCTCAACTCTTTAAATTCCTGATGGTCTCATCCTTAAGAGTTGGATGTTATAACCAACCATGGGGCTTGTCGACCCCCATGGCCACACTCCCACATCTTCCCCTTCTTTATTAACATAAGAAAGCGCGATTAACACAAATTAAGAAGGCAGGATCAACACAAACTAAAACACAGAGAAAAACTGCCAGGCATACTAAGTCTATCTTTAACAATCTTTGTAAAACCATCCCTGGGAGAGGCAGGCACTGAGTGCTGCCCAGCCGGGGGGCTCTGGCTGCCCCTCCAACTCCTGGAGTCCTTGTTTGTGGGTCCTGCCTATGCCAGCGAGACCCTCCCATAGGCTGTTTTTTGTTTGTCCCTGTTCTGATAGCCTGTCCCTATTCATTCCCTTTTTGTTTTCGTCCCTGTTCTGTTAGACTATCCCTGTTCCTGTTCTTCATGTCCCTGTTTAAGGTGTCTCCTGAATCACCCTTCTTTGTTCCCTCTCAAGGTTTTACTTTCCTGATGGTCTCATCTTTAAGAGTTGGATGTTATCACCAACCATGGGACTTGTCGACCCCCATGGCCATGCTCCCACATCTCCCCCTTCTTTATTAACATAAAAGAGCTCGATTAACACAAATTAAGAAAGCAGGTTTAACACAAATTAAGAAGGCGCGATTAACAGAAATTAAGAAAGCAAGAGTAACACAAATTAAGAAAGCACTATTAACACAAACTAAAATACAGAGAAAAACTGCCAGGCATACTAATTCCATCCTTAACAAACTTTGCAACCCCATCCCTGGGAGTGGCAGGCACTGAGTGCTGCCCAGCCGGGGGGCTCTGGCTGCCCCTCCAACTCCTGGAGTCCTTGTTTGGGGGTCCTGCCTATGCCAGCGAGACCCTCCCATACGCTGTTTTTTGTTTGTCCCTGTTCTGATAGCCTGTCCCTATTCATTCCTTTTTTGTTTTTGTCCCTGTTCTGTTAGACTATCCCTGTTCCTGTTCTTCATGTCCCTGTTTAAGGTGTCTCCTGAATCACCCTTCTTTGTTCCCTCTCAAGGCTTTACTTTCCTGATGGTCTCATCTTTAAGAGTCCGATGTTATCACCAACCATGGGGCTTGTCGACCGCCATGGCCACACTCCCACATCTTCCCCTTCTTTATTAACTTAAGAAAGCGCGATTAACACAAATTAAGAAGGCAGGATCAACACAAACAAAAAACAGAGAAAAACTGCCAGGCATACTAAGTCTATCTTTAACAATCTTTGTAAAAACATCCCTGGGAGAGGCAGGCACTGAGTGCTGCCCAGCCGGGGGGCTCTGGCTGCCCCTCCAACTCCTGGAGTCCTTGTTTGGAGGTCCTGCCTATGCCAGCGAGACCCTCCCATACGCTGTTTTTTGTTTGTCCCTGTTCTGATAGCATGTCCCTATTCATTCCTTTTTTGTTTTTGTCCCTGTTCTGTTAGACTATCCCTGTTCCTGTTCTTCATGTCCCTCCTTAAGGTGTCTCCTGAATCACCCTTCTTTGTTCCCTCTCAAGGCTTTACTTTCCTGATGGACTCATCTTTAAGATTCGGATGTGATCACCAACCATGGGGCTTGTCGACCCCCATGGCCACACTCCCACATCTTCCCCTTCTTTATTAACTTAAGAAAGCGCGATTAACACAAATTAAGAAGGCAGGATCAGCACAAACTAAAACACAGAGAAAAACTGCCAGGCATACTAAGTCTATCTTTAACAATCTTTGTAAAACCATCCCTGGGAGAGGCAGGCACTGAGTGCTGCCCAGCTGGGGGGCTCTGGCTGCCCCTCCAACTCCTGGAGTCCTTCTTTGTGGGTCCTGCCTATGCCAGTGGGACCCTCCCATATGCTGTTTTTTTGTTTCTCCCTGCTCTGTTAGCCTGTCCCTGTTCCTGTTCTTCATGTCCCTGCTTAAGGTGTCTCCTGAATCACCCTTCTTTGTTCCCTCTCAAGGCTTTACTTTCCTGATGGTCTCATCTTTAAGAGTCCGATGTTATCACCAACCATGGGGCTTGTCGACCGCCATGGCCACACTCCCACATCTTCCCCTTCTTTATTAACTTAAGAAAGCGCGATTAACACAAATTAAGAAGGCAGGATCAACACAAACAAAAAACAGAGAAAAACTGCCAGGCATACTAAGTCTATCTTTAACAATCTTTGTAAAAACATCCCTGGGAGAGGCAGGCACTGAGTGCTGCCCAGCCGGGGGGCTCTGGCTGCCCCTCCAACTCCTGGAGTCCTTGTTTGGAGGTCCTGCCTATGCCAGCGAGACCCTCCCATACGCTGTTTTTTGTTTGTCCCTGTTCTGATAGCATGTCCCTATTCATTCCTTTTTTGTTTTTGTCCCTGTTCTGTTAGACTATCCCTGTTCCTGTTCTTCATGTCCCTCCTTAAGGTGTCTCCTGAATCACCCTTCTTTGTTCCCTCTCAAGGCTTTACTGTCCTGATGGACTCATCTTTAAGAGTCGGATGTGATCACCAACCATGGGGCTTGTCGACCCCCATGGCCACACTCCCACATCTTCCCTTTCTTTATTAACTTAAGAAAGCGCGATTAACACAAATTAAGAAGGCAGGATCAGCACAAACTAAAACACAGAGAAAAACTGCCAGGCATACTAAGTCTATCTTTAACAATCTTTGTAAAACCATCCCTGGGAGAGGCAGGCACTGAGTGCTGCCCAGCTGGGGGGCTCTGGCTGCCCCTCCAACTCCTGGAGTCCTTCTTTGTGGGTCCTGCCTATGCCAGTGGGACCCTCCCATATGCTGTTTTTTTGTTTCTCCCTGCTCTGTTAGCCTGTCCCTGTTCCTGTTCTTCATGTCCCTGCTTAAGGTGTCTCCTGAATCACCCTTCTTTGTTCCCTCTCAAGGCTTTACTTTCCTCATGGCCTCATCTTTAAGAGTCGGATGTGATCACCAACCATGGGGCTTGTCGACCCCCATGGCCACACTCCCACATCTCCTCCTTCTTTATTAACATAAGAAAGCGCAATTAACACAAATTAAGAAGGCAGGATCAACACAAACTAAAACACAGAGAAAAACTGCCAGGCATACTAAGTCTATCTTTAACAATCTTTGTAAAACCATCCCTGGGAGAGGCAGGCACTGAGTGCTGCCCAGCCGGGGGGCTCTGGCTGCCCCTCCAACTCCTGGAGTCCTTGTTTGGGGGTCCTGCCTATGCCAGCGAGACCCTCCCATACGCTGTTTTTTGTTTGTCCCTGTTCTGATAGCCTGTCCCTATTCATTACCTTTTTGTTTTCGTCCCTGTTCTGTTAGACTATCCCTGTTCCTGTTCTTCATGTCCCTGCTTAAGGTGTCTCCTGAATCACCCTTCTTTGTTCCCTCTCAAGGCTTTCCTTTCCTGATGGTCTCATCTTTAAGAGTTGGATGTTATCACCAACCATGGGGCTTGTCGACCCCCATGGCCACACTCCCACATCTTCCCCCTCTTTATTAACTTAAGAAAGCGCGATTAACACAAATTAAGAAGGCAGGATCAGCACAAACTAAAACACAGAGAAAAACTGCCAGGCATACTAAGTCTATCTTTAACAATCTTTGTAAAACCATCCCTGGGAGAGGCAGGCACTGAGTGCTGCCCAGCTGGGGGGCTCTGGCTGCCCCTCCAACTCCTGGAGTCCTTCTTTGTGGGTCCTGCCTATGCCAGTGGGACCCTCCCATATGCTGTTTTTTGTTTCTCCCTGCTCTGTTAGCCTGTCCCTGTTCCTGTTCTTCATGTCCCTGGTTAAGGTGTCTCCTGAATCACTCTACTTTGTTCCCTCTCAACTCTTTACTTTCCTGATGGCCTCATCTTTAAGAGTTGGATGTTATCACCAACCATAGGGCTTGTGGACCCCCATGGCCATGCTCCCACATCTCCCCCTTCTTTATTAACATAAAAGAGCTCGATTAACACAAATTAAGAAAGCAGGTTTAACACAAATTAAGAAGGCGCGATTAACAGAAATTAAGAAAGCAAGAGAAACACAAATTAAGAAAGCACTCAACACAAATTAAAATACAGAGAAAAAGTGCCAGGCATACTAATTCCATCTTTAACAAACTTTGTAACCCCATCCCTGGGAGAGGCAGGCACTGAGTGCTTCCCAGCTGGGGGGCTCTGGCTGCCCCTCCAACTCCTGGAGTCCTTGTTTGTGGTTCCTGCGTAAGCCAGCGTGACCCTCCCATAAGCTCTTTTTGTTCGTCCCTGTTCTGTTAGCCTGTACCTATTCATTCCTTTTTTTTTCTTTTTCCTGTTCCGTTTGCCTGTCCCTATTCATTCCTTTTTTGTTTTTGTCCCTGTTCTGTTAGCCTGTCCCTGTTCCTGTTCTTCATGTCCCTGTTTGTTTTCTTCTCGTCCCTGTTCGTTTTCTTGTCCCTGTTGGGGGGCGATTTGTGGCGTAAAGACCGCACGGACAACGGGGTTCTTTCAGGATCTGTAACTGCTACCTCTTTATTGATGACATAACTTGAACTCTCTCTTACTGAGGGCATAACTTCATCTCTCAGAGTGAGGGCACAACTTCATTCTATCCCTTATTCAGGAAAGGCTCCCTTCCTATAACTTCCGCCTCACAGCAGTACCTTTCCACTAACTAGTCATTGGTCAACAACTTTGCCCGGCAACAGCAAACACCCAGCCACTTCCATGCATTAATGGCTGGAGAACTAGCCACCCCAGACAAGAAGGTGTCACCTGAATCACCCTTCTTTGTTCCCTCTCAACTCTTTAAATTCCTGATGGTCTCATCCTTAAGAGTTGGATGTTATCACCAACCATGGGACTTGTCGACCCCCATGGCCACGCTCCCACATTTCCCCCTTCTTTATTAACATAAAAGAGCTCGATTAACACAAATTAAGAAAGCAGGTTTAACACAAATTATGAAGGCGCGATTAACAGAAATTAAGAAAGCAAGAGTAACACAAATTAAGAAAGCACTATTAACACAAACTAAAATACAGAGAAAAACTGCCAGGCATACTAATTCCATCTTTAACAAACTTTGTAACCCCATCCCTGGGCGAGGCAGGCACTGAGTGCTGCCCAGCCGGGGGGCTCTGGCTGCCCCTCCAACTCCTGGAGTCCTTGTTTCTGGGTCCTGCCTATGCCAGCGAGACCCTCCCATACGCTGTTTTTTGTTTGTCCCTGTTCCGTTTGCCTGTCCCTATTCATTCCTTTTTTGTTTTTGTCCCTGTTCTGTTAGCCTGTCCCTGTTCCTGTTCTTCATGTCCCTGTTTAAGGTGTCTCCTGAATCACCCTTTGTTCCCTCTCAGGGCTTTACTTTCCTGATGGTCTCATCTTTAAGAGTCTGATGTTATCACCAACCATGGGGCTTGTCGACCCCCATGGCCACACTCCCACATCTTCCCCTTCTTTATTAACTTAAGAAAGGGCGATTAACAAAAATTAAGAAGGCAGAATCAGCACAAACTAAAACACAGATAAAAACTGCCAGGCATACTAAGTCTATCTTTAACAATCTTTGTAAAACCATCCCTGGGAGAGGCAGGCACTGAGTGCTGCCCAGCCGGGGGCTCTGGCTGACCCTCCAACTCCTGGAGTCCTTGTTTGTGGGTCCTGCCTATGCCAGCGAGACCCTCCCATATGCTGTTTTTTGTTTGTCCCTGTTCCGTTTTCCTGTCCCTATTCATTCCTTTTTTGTTTTCGTCCCTGTTCTGTTAGACTATCCCTGTTCCTGTTCTTCATGTCCCTGTTTAAGGTGTCTCCTGAATCACCCTTCTTTGTTCCCTCTCAACTCTTTACTTTCCTGATGGCCTCATCTTTAAGAGTCGCATGTTATCACCAACCATGGGACTTGTCGACCCCCATGGCCATGCTCCCACATCTCCCCCTTCTTTATTAACATAAGAGAGCTCGATTAACACAAATTAAGAAAGCAGGTTTAACACAAATTAAGAAGGCGCGATTAACAGAAATTAAGAAAGCAAGAGAAACACAAATTAAGAAAGCACTCAACACAAATTAAAATACAGAGAAAAAGTGCCAGGCATACTAATTCCATCTTTAACAAACTTTGTAACCCCATCCCTGGGAGAGGCAGGCACTGAGTGCTTCCCAGCTGGGGGGCTCTGGCTGCCCCTCCAACTCCTGGAGTCCTTGTTTGTGGGTCCAGCATATGCCAGTGGGACCCTCCCATATGCTGTTTTTTGTTTCTCCCTGCTCTGTTAGCCTGTCCCTGTTCCTGTTCTTCATGTCCCTGTTTAAGGTGTCTCCTGAATCACCCTTCTTTGTTCCCTCTCAAGGCTTTACTTTCCTCATGGCCTCATCTTTAAGAGTCGGATGTGATCACCAACCATGGGGCTTGTCGACCCCCATGGCCACACTCCCACATCTCCTCCTTCTTTATTAACATAAGAAAGCGCAATTAACACAAATTAAGAAGGCAGGATCAACACAAACTAAAACACAGAGAAAAACTGCCAGGCATACTAAGATTATCTTTAACAAACTTTGCAACCCCATCCCTGGGAGAGGCAGGCACTGAGTGCTGCCCAACCGGGGGGCTCTGGCTGCCCCTCCACCTCCTGGAGTCCTTGTTTGTGGGTCCTGCGTAAGCCAGCGTGACCCTCCCATAAGCTCTTTTTGTTCGTCCCTGTTCTGTTAGCCTGTACCTATTCATTCCTTTTTTTTTCTTTTTCCTGTTCCGTTTGCCTGTCCCTATTCATTCCTTTTTTGTTTTTGTCCCTGTTCTGTTAGCCTGTCCCTGTTCCTGTTCTTCATGTCCCTGTTTAAGGTGTCTCCTGAATCACCCTACTTTGTTCCCTCTCAACTCTTTACTTTCCTGATGGCCTCATCTTTAAGAGTCGGATGTTATCACCAACCATGGGGCCTGTTGACCCCCATGGCCACACTCCCACATCTCCCCCTTCTTTATTAACATAAGAAAGCGCGATTAACACAAATTAAGAAGGCAGGATCAACACAAACTAAAACACAGAGAAAAACTGCCAGGCATACTAAGTCTATGTTTAACAACCTTTGTAAAACCATCCCTGGGAGAGGCAGGCACTGAGTGCTGCCCAGCCGGGGAGCTCTGGCTGCCCCTCCAACTCCTGGAGTCCTTCTTTGTGGGTCCTGCCTATGCCAGTGGGACCCTCCCATATGCTGTTTTTTGTTTCTCCCTGCTCTGTTAGCCTGTCCCTGTTCCTGTTCTTCATGTCCCTGCTTAAGGTGTCTCCTGAATCACCCTACTTTGTTCCCTCTCAACTCTTTACTTTCCTGATGGCCTCATCTTTAAGAGTTGGATGTTATCACCAACCATGGGGCTTGTGGACCCCCATGGCCATGCTCCCACATCTCCCCCTTCTTTATTAACATAGAAGAGCTCGATTAACACAAATTAAGAAAGCAGGTTTAACACAAATTAAGAAGGCGCGATTAACAGAAATTAAGAAAGCAAGAGAAACACAAATTAAGAAAGCACTCAACACAAATTAAAATACAGAGAAAAAGTGCCAGGCATACTAATTCCATCTTTAACAAACTTTGTAACCCCATCCCTGGGAGAGGCAGGCACTGAGTGCTTCCCAGCTGGGGGGCTCTGGCTGCCCCTCCAACTCCTGGAGTCCTTGTTTGTGGGTCCAGCATATGCCAGTGGGACCCTCCCATATGCTGTTTTTTGTTTCTCCCTGCTCTGTTAGCCTGTCCCTGTTCCTGTTCTTCATGTCCCTGTTTAAGGTGTCTCCTGAATCACCCTTCTTTGTTCCCTCTCAAGGCTTTACTTTCCTCATGGCCTCATCTTTAAGAGTCGGATGTGATCACCAACCATGGGGCTTGTCGACCCCCATGGCCACACTCCCACATCTCCTCCTTCTTTATTAACATAAGAAAGCGCAATTAACACAAATTAAGAAGGCAGGATCAACACAAACTAAAACACAGAGAAAAACTGCCAGGCATACTAAGACTATCTTTAACAAACTTTGCAACCCCATCCCTGGGAGAGGCAGGCACTGAGTGCTGCCCAACCGGGGGGCTCTGGCTGCCCCTCCACCTCCTGGAGTCCTTGTTTGTGGGTCCTGCGTAAGCCAGCGTGACCCTCCCATAAGCTCTTTTTGTTCGTCCCTGTTCTGTTAGCCTGTACCTATTCATTCCTTTTTTTTTCTTTTTCCTGTTCCGTTTGCCTGTCCCTATTCATTCCTTTTTTGTTTTTGTCCCTGTTCTGTTAGCCTGTCCCTGTTCCTGTTCTTCATGTCCCTGTTTGTTTTCTTCTCGTCCCTGTTCGTTTTCTTGTCCCTGTTGGGGGGCGATTTGTGGCGTAAAGACCGCACGGACAACAGGGTTCTTTCAGGATCTGTAACTGCTACCTCTTTATTGATGACATAACTTGAACTCTCTCTTACTGAGGGCATAACTTCACCTCTCAGAGTGAGGGCACAACTTCATTCTATCCCTTATTCAGGAAAGGCTCCCTTCCTATAACTTCCGCCTCACAGCAGTACCTTTCCACTAACTAGTCATTGGTCAACAACTTTGCCCGGCAACAGCAAACACCCAGCCACTTCCATGCATTAATGGCTGGAGAACTAGCCACCCCAGACAAGAAGGTGTCACCTGAATCACCCTTCTTTGTTCCCTCTCAACTCTTTAAATTCCTGATGGTCTCATCCTTAAGAGTTGGATGTTATCACCAACCATGGGACTTGTCGACCCCCATGGCCACGCTCCCACATCTCCCCCTTCTTTATTAACATAAAAGAGCTCGATTAACACAAATTAAGAAAGCAGGTTTAACACAAATTATGAAGGCGCGATTAACAGAAATTAAGAAAGCAAGAGTAACACAAATTAAGAAAGCAGTATTAACACAAACTAAAATACAGAGAAAAACTGCCAGGCATACTAATTCCATCTTTAACAAACTTTGTAACCCCATCCCTGGGAGAGGCAGGCACTGAGTGCTGCCCAGCCGGGGGGCTCTGGCTGCCCCTCCAACTCCTGGAGTCCTTGTTTCTGGGTCCTGCCTATGCCAGCGAGACCCTCCCATACGCTGTTTTTTGTTTGTCCCTGTTCTGTTAGCCTGTCCCTGTTCCTGTTCTTCATGTCCCTGTTTAAGCTGTCTCCTGAATCACCCTTTGTTCCCTCTCAGGGCTTTACTTTCCTGATGGTCTCATCTTTAAGAGTCTGATGTTATCACCAACCACGGGGCTTGTCGACCCCCATGGCCACACTCCCACATCTTCCCCTTCTTTATTAACTTAAAAAAGCGCGATTAACACAAATTAAGAAGGCAGAATCAGCACAAACTAAAACACAGATAAAAACTGCCAGGCATACTAAGTCTATCTTTAACAATCTTTGTAAAACCAGCCGTGGGAGAGGCAGGCACTGAGTGCTGCCCAGCCGGGGGCTCTGGCTGACCCTCCAACTCCTGGAGTCCTTGTTTGGGGGTCCTGCCTATGCCAGCGAGACCCTCCCATACGCTGTTTTTTGTTTGTCCCTGTTCTGATAGCCTGCCCCTATTCATTCCTTTTTTGTTTTCGTCCCTGTTCTGTTAGACTATCCCTGTTCCTGTTCTTCATGTCCCTGTTTAAGGTGTCTCCTGAATCACCCTTCTTTGTTCCCTCTCAACTCTTTACTTTCCTGATGGCCTCATCTTTAAGAGTCCGATGTTATCACCAACCATGGGGCTTGTCGACCCCCATGGCCACACTCCCACATCTCCCCCTTCTTTATTAACATAAGAGAGCTCGATTAACACAAATTAAGAAAGCAGGTTTAACACAAATTATGAAGGCGCGATTAACAGAAATTAAGAAAGCAAGAGTAACACAAATTAAGAAAGCACTATTAACACAAACTAAAACACAGAGAAAAACTGCCAGGCATACTAATTCCATCTTTAACAAACTTTGTAAAACCAACCCTGGGAGAGGCAGGCACTGAGTGCTGCCCAGCCGGGGGGCTCTGGCTGCCCCTCCAACTCCTGGAGTCCTTGTTTGGGGGTCCTGCGTAAGCCGGCGTGACCCTCCCATACGCTCTTTTTGTTCGTCCCTGTTCTGTTAGCCTGTACCTATTCATTCCTTTTCTGTTTTTGTCCCTGTTCCGTTTGCCTGTCCCTATTCATTCCTTTTTTGTTTTTGTCCCTGTTCTGTTAGCCTGTCCCTGTTCCTGTTCTTCATGTCCCTGTTTGTTTTCTTCTTGTCCCTGTTCGTTTTCATGTCCCTGTTGGGGGGCGATTTGTGGCGTAAAGACCGCACGGACAACGGGGTTCTTTCAGGATCTGTAACTGCTACCTCATTATTGATGACATAACTTGAACTCTCTCTTACTGAGGGCATAACTTCATCTCTCAGAGTGAGGGCACAACTTCATTCTATCCCTTATTCAGGAAAGGCTCCCTTCCTATAATTTCCGCCTCACAGCAGTACCTTTCCACTAACTAGTCATTGGTCAACAACTTTGCCCAGCAACAGCAAACACCCAGCAACTTCCATGCTTTAATGGCTGGAGAACAAGCCACCCCAGACAAGAAGGTGTCACCTGAATCACCCTTCTTTGTTCCCTCTCAACTCTTTAAATTCCTGATGGTCTCATCCTTAAGAGTTGGATGTTATTACCAACCATGGGGCTTGTCGACCCCCATGGCCACACTCCCACATCTTCCCCTTCTTTATTAACTTAAAAAAGCGCGTTTAACACAAATTAAGAAGGCAGGATCAACACAAACTAAAACACAGAGAAAAACTGCCAGGCATACTAATTCTATCTTTAACAATCTTTGTAAAACCATCCCTGGGAGAGGCAGGCACTGAGTGCTGCCCAGCCGGGGGGCTCTGGCTGCCCCTCCAACTCCTGGAGTCCTTGTTTGTGGGTCCAGCATACGCCAGTGGGACCCTCCCATATGCTGTTTTTTGTTTCTCCCTGCTCTGTTAGCCTGCCCCTGTTCCTGTTCTTCATGTCCCTGTTTAAGGTGTCTCCTGAATCACCCTTCTTTGTTCCCTCTCAAGGCTTTACTTTCCTGATGGCCTCGTCTTTAAGAGTCCGATGTTATCACCAACCATGGGACTTGTCCACCCCCATGGCCAGGCTCCCACATCTCCCCCTTCTTTATTAACCTAAAAGAGCTCGATTAACACAAATTAAGAAAGCAGGTTTAACACAAATTAAGAAGGCGCGATTAACAGAAATTAAGAAAGCAAGAGTAACACAAATTAAGAAAGCACTATTAACACAAACTAAAATACAGAGAAAAACTGCCAGGCATACTAATTCCATCTTTAACAAACTTTGTAACCCCATCCCTGGGAGAGGCAGGCACTGAGTGCTGCCCAGCTGGGGGGCTCTGGCTGCCCCTCCAACTCCTGGAGTCCTTGTTTGTGGGTCCTGCCTATGCCAGCGAGACCCTCCCATATGCTGTTTTTTGTTTGTCCCTGTTCTGATAGCCTGTCCCTATTCATTCCTTTTTTGTATTTGTCCCTGTTCTGTTAGACTATCCCTGTTCCTGTTCTTCATGTCCCTGTTTAAGGTGTCTCCTGAATCACCCTTCTTTGTCCCCTCTCAAGGCTTTACTTTCCTCATGGCCTCATCTTTAAGAGTCGGATGTGATCACCAACCATGGGGCTTGTCGACCCCCATGGCCACACTCCCACATCTCCTCCTTCTTTATTAACATAAGAAAGCGCAATTAACACAAATTTAGAAGGCAGGATCAACACAAACTAAAACACAGAGAAAAACTGCCAGGCATACTAAGACTATCTTTAACAAACTTTGCAACCCCATCCCTGGGAGTGGCAGGCACTGAGTGCTTCCCAGCTGGGGGGCTCTGGCTGCCCCTCCAACTCCTGGAGTCCTTGTTTGTGGGTCCTGCCTATGCCAGTGGGACCCTCCCATATGCTGTTTTTTGTTTCTCCCTGCTCTGTTAGCCTGTCCCTGTTCCTGTTCTTCATGTCCCTGCTTAAGGTGTCTCCTGAATCACCCTTCTTTGTTCCCTCTCAAGGCTTTACTTTCCTCATGGCCTCATCTTTAAGAGTCGGATGTGATCACCAACCATGGGGCTTGTCGACCCCCATGGCCACACTCCCACATCTCCTCCTTCTTTATTAACATAAGAAAGCGCAATTAACACAAATTAAGAAGGCAGGATCAACACAAACTAAAACACAGAGAAAAACTGCCAGGCATTCTAAGACTATCTTTAACAAACTTTGCAACCCCATCCCTGGGAGAGGCAGGCACTGAGTGCTGCCCAGCCGGGGGGCTCTGGCTGCCCCTCCAACTCCTGGAGTCCTTGATTGGGGGTCCTGCCTATGCCAGCGAGACCCTCCCATACGCTGTTTTTTGTTTGTCCCTGTTCTGATAGCCTGTCCCTATTCATTCCTTTTTTGTTTTTGTCCCTGTTCTGTTAGACTATCCCTGTTCCTGTTCTTCATGTCCCTGTTTAAGGTGTCTCCTGAATCACCCTTCTTTGTTCCCTCTCAAGGCTTTACTTTCCTGAGGGTTTCATCTTTAAGAGTCGGATGTGATCACCAACCATGGGGCTTGTCGACCCCCATGGCCACACTCCCACATCTTCCCCTTCTTTATTAACTTAAGAAAGCGCGATTAACACAAATTAAGAAAGCGGGTTTAACACAAATTAAGAAGGCACGATTAACAGAAATTAAGAAAGCTAGAGAAACACAAATTAAGAAAGCACTATTAACACAAATTAAAATACAGAGAAAAAATGCCAGGCATACTAATTCCATCTTTAACAAACTTTGTAACCACAACCCTGGGAGAGGCAGGCACTGAGTGCTGCCCAGCCGGGGGGCTCTGGCTGCCCCTCCAACTCCTGGAGTCCTTTTTTCTGGGTCCTGCCTATGCCAGCGAGACCCTCCCATACGCTGTTTTTTGTTTGTCCCTGTTCTGATAGCATGTCCCTATTCATTCCTTTTTTGTTTTTGTCCCTGTTCTGTTAGACTATCCCTGTTCCTGTTCTTCATGTCCCTGTTTAAGGTGTCTCCTGAATCACCCTTCTTTGTTCCCTCTCAAGGCTTTACTTTCCTGATGGTCTCTACTTTATTAGTCAGATCTTATCACCAACCATGGGGCTTGTCTAACCCCATGGCCAGGCTCCCACATCTCCCCCTCCTTTATTAACATAAAAGAGCTCGATTAACACAAATTAAGAAAGCAGGTTTAACACAAATTAAGAAGGCGCGATTAACAGAAATTAAGAAAGCAAGAGAAACACAAATTAAGAAAGCACTATTAACACAAACTAAAATACAGAGAAAAACTGCCAGGCATACTAAGTCTATCTTTAACAAACTTTATAACCCCATCCCTGGGAGAGGCAGGCACTGAGTGCTGCCCAGCCGGGGGGCTCTGGCTGCCCCTCCAACTCCTGGAGTCCTTGTTTGGGGGTCCTGCGTAAACCATCGTGGCCCTCCCATATGCTCTTTTTGGTCATCCCTGTTCTGTTAGCCTGTACCTGATCATTCCTTTTCTGTTTTTGTCCCTGTTCCGTTTTCCTGTCCCTATTCATTCCTATTTTGTTTTTGTCCCTGTTCTGTTTGCCTGTCCCTGTTCCTCTTCTTCATGTCTCTGTTTGTATTCTTCTCGTCCCTGTTCGTTTTCATGTCCCTGTTGGGGGGCGATTTGTGGCGTAAAGACCGCTCGGACACCGGGGTTCTTTCAGGATCTGTAACTGCTACCTCACTATTGATGACATAACTTGAACTCTCTCTTACTGAGGGCATAACTTCATCTCTCAGAGTGAGGGCACAACTTCATTCTATCCCTTATTCAGGAAAGGCTCCCTTCCTATAACTTCCACCTCACAGCAGTACCCTTCCACTAATTAGTCATTGGTTAAACAATTTTGCCCTGCAACAGCAAACACCCAGCCACTTCCATGCATTAATGGCTGGAGAACTAGACACCCCAGACAAGAAGGTGTCACCTGAATCACCCTTCTTTGTTCCCTCTCAAATCTTTAAATTCCTGATGGCCTCATCTTTAAGAGTCGGATGTTATCACCAACCATGGGGCCTGTCGACCCCCATGGCCACACTCCCACATCTCCCCCTTCTTTATTAACATAAGAAAGCTCGATTAACACAAATTAAGAAGGCAGGACCAACACAAACTAAAACACAGAGAAAAACTGCCAGGCATACTAAGTCTTTCTTTAACAATCTTTGTAAAACCAGCAGTGGGAGAGGCAGGCACTGAGTGCTGCCCAGCCGGGGGGCTCTGGCTGCCCCTCCAACTCCTGGAGTCCTTGTTTCTGGGTCCTGCCTATGCCAGCGAGACCCTCCCATACGCTGTTTTTTGTTTGTCCCTGTTCTGATAGCCTGTCCCTATTCATTCCTTTTTTTGTTTTCGTCCCTGTTCTGTTAGACTATCCCTGTTCCTGTTTTTCATGTCCCTGTTTAAGGTGTCTCCTGAATCACCCTTCTTTGTTCCCTCTCAACTCTTTAGTTTCCTGATGGCCTCATCTTTAAGAGTCGGATGTTATCACCAACCATAGGGCTTGTGGACCCCCATGGCCATGCTCCCACAACTCCCCCTTCTTTATTAACATAAAAGAGCTCGATTAACACAAATTAAGAAAGCAGGTTTAACACAAATTATGAAGGCGCGATTAACAGAAATTAAGAAAGCAAGAGTAACACAAATTAAGAAAGCACTATTAACACAAACTAAAATACAGAGAAAAACTGCCAGGCATACTAATTCCATCTTTAACAAACTTTGTAACCCCATCCCTGGGAGAGGCAGGCACTGAGTGCTTCCCAGCTGGGGGGCTCTGGCTGCCCCTCCAACTCCTGGAGTCCTTGTTTGTGGGTCCTGCCTATGCCAGCGAGACCCTCCCATACGCTGTTTTTTGTTTGTCCCTGTTCTGATAGCATGTCCCTATTCATTCCTTTTTTCTTTTGTCCCTGTTCTGTTAGCCTGTCCCTGTTCCTGTTCTTCATGTCCCTGCTTAAGGTGTCTCCTGAATCACCCTTCTTTGTTCCCTCTCAAGGCTTTACTTTCATGATGGTCTCTACTTTAAGAGTCCGATGTTATCACCAACCATGGGGCTTGTCGACCCCCATGGCCACACTCCCACATCTTCCCCTTCTTCATTAACTTAAGAAAGCGCGATTAACACAAATTAAGAAGGCAGGATCAACACAAACTAAAACACAGAGAAAAACTGCCAGGCATACTAATTCCATCTTTTACAGACTTTGTAACCCCATCCCTGGGAGATGCAGGCACTGAGTGCTGCCCAGCCGGGGGGCTCTGGCTGCCCCTCCAACTCCTGGAGTCCTTGTTTCTGGGTCCTGCCTATGCCAGCGAGACCCTCCCATACGCTGTTTTTTGTTTGTCCCTGTTCTGATAGCCTGTCCCTATTCATTCCTTTTTTGTTTTCCTCCCTGTTCTGTTAGACTATCCCTGTTCCTGTTCTTCATGTCCCTGGTTAAGGTGTCTCCTGAATCACCCTTCTTTGTTCCCTCTCAAGGCTTTACTTTCCTGATGGTCTCATCTTTAAGAGTCGGATGTTATCACCAACCATGGGGCTTGTCGACCCCCATGGCCACACTCCCACATCTTCCCCTTCTTTATTAACATAAGAAAGCACAATTAACACAAATTAAGAAGGCAGGATCAGCACAAACTAAAACACAGAGAAAAACTGCCAGGCATACTAAGTCTATCTTTAACAATCTTTGTAAACCCATCCCTGGGAGATGCAGGCACTGAGTGCTGCCCAGCCGGGGGGCTCTGGCTGCCCCTCCAACTCCTGGAGTCCTTGTTTGTGGGTCTAGCATATGCCAGCGAGACCCTCCCATACGCTGTTTTTTGTTTCTCCCTGCTCTGTTAGCCTGTCCCTGTTCTTCATGTCCCTGTTTAAGGTGTCTCCTGAATCACCCTTCTTTGTTCCCTCTCAACTCTTTACTTTCCTGATGGCCTCATCTTTAAGAGTCGGATGTTATCACCAACCATGGGACTTGTCGACCCCCGTGGCCACACTCCTACAACTCCCCCTTCTTTATTAACATAAAAGAGCTCGATTAACACAAATTAAGAAAGCAGGTTTAATACCAATTAAGAAGGCGCGATTAACAGAAATTAAGAAAGCAAGAGTAACACAAATTAAGAAAGCACTATTAACACAAACTAAAATACAGAGAAAAACTGCCAGGCATACTAATTCCATCTTTAACAAACTTTATAACCCCATCCCTGGGAGAGGCTGGCACTGAGTGCTGCCCAGCCGGGGGGCTCTGGCTGCCCCTCCAACTCCTGGAGTCCTTGTTTGGGGGTCCTGCGTAAACCATCGTGACCCTCCCATATGCTCTTTTTGGTCATCCCTGTTCTGTTAGCCTGTATCTGATCATTCCTTTTCTGTTTTTGTCCCTGTTCCGTTTGCCTGTCCCTATTCATTCCTTTTTTGTTTTTGTCCCTGTGCTGTTTGCCTGTCCCTGTTCCTCTTCTTCATGTCCCTGTTTGTATTCTTCTCGTCCCTGTTCGTTTTCATGTCCCTGTTGGGGGGCGATTTGTGGCGTAAAGACCGCACGGACACCGGGGTTCTTTCAGGATCTGTAACTGCTACCTCATTATTGATGACATAACTTGAACTCTCTCTTACTGAGGGCATAACTTCATCTCTCAGAGTGAGGGCACAACTTCATTCTATCCCTTATTCAGGAAAGGCTCCCTTCCTATAACTTCCGCCTCACAGCAGTACCTTTCCACTAACTAGTCATTGGTTAAACAATTTTGCCCTGCAACAGCAAACACCCAGCCACTTCCATGCATTAATGGCTGGAGAACTAGCCACCCCAGACAAGAAGGTGTCACCTGAATCACCCTTCTTTGTTCCCTCTCAAATCTTTAAATTCCTGATGGCCTCATCTTTAAGAGTCGGATGTTATCACCAACCATGGGGCCTGTCGACCCCCATGGCCACACTCCCACATCTTCCCCTTCTTTATTAA
>NW_027663662.1:262500-279530 GCF_964034855.1 Anser brachyrhynchus | reverse complement strand
CTCCCTGGGGGAGGCACTTTACGGAGCAACCCCACACTCAACAGGACTCTGCGTCTTCACTCTTTCCTAACAACCCTAAACATAACCCTAACCGCAACAAGAAGCTCGAACCCGAGTTAGACCCGAAAAAAACACGTACGGTGCTCACTTTCTGCCATCAAAAAGTGCTCTCAGCGGAAGCCTTTGGGTACACCGTGAATCTCCCTGGGGGAGCCTTTACGCAACCCCACACTCAACAGGACTCTGCGTCTTCACTCTTTCCTAACAACCCTAAACATAACCCTAACCGCAACAAGAAGCTGAACCCGAGTTAGACCCGAAAAAACACGTACGGTGCCACTTTCTGCCATCAAAAAGTGCTCTCAGCGGAAGCCTTTGGGTACACCTGAACTCCCTGGGGGAGCCTTTACGCAACCCCACACTCAACAGGACTCTGCGTCTTCACTCTTTCCTAACAACCCTAAACATAACCCTAACCGCAACAAGAAGCTGAACCCGAGTTAGACCCGAAAAAACACGTACGGTGCCACTTTCTGCCATCCAAAAGTGCTCTCAGCGGAAGCCTTTGGGTACACCTGAACTCCCTGGGGGAGCCTTTACGCAACCCCACACTCAACAGGACTCTGCGTCTTCACTCTTTCCTAACAACCCTAAACATAACCCTAACCGCAACAAGAAGCTGAACCCGAGTTAGACCCGAAAAAACACGTACGGTGCCACTTTCTGCCATCAAAAAGTGCTCTCAGCGGAAGCCTTTGGGTACACCTGAACTCCCTGGGGGAGCCTTTACGCAACCCCACACTCAACAGGACTCTGCGTCTTCACTCTTTCCTAACAACCCTAAACATAACCCTAACCGCAACAAGAAGCTGAACCCGAGTTAGACCCGAAAAAACACGTACGGTGCCACTTTCTGCCATCAAAAAGTGCTCTCAGCGGAAGCCTTTGGGTACACCTGAACTCCCTGGGGAGCCTTTACGCAACCCCACACTCAACAGGACTCTGCGTCTTCACTCTTTCCTAACAACCCTAAACATAACCCTAACCGCAACAAGAAGCTCAACCCGAGTTAGACCCGAAAAAACACGTACGGTGCCACTTTCTGCCATCAAAAAGTGCTCTCAGCGGAAGCCTTTGGGTACACCTGAACTCCCTGGGGGAGCCTTTACGCAACCCCACACTCAACAGGACTCTGCGTCTTCACTCTTTCCTAACAACCCTAAACATAACCCTAACCGCAACAAGAAGCTCAACCCGAGTTAGACCCGAAAAAACACGTACGGTGCCACTTTCTGCCATCAAAAAGTGCTCTCAGCGGAAGCCTTTGGGTACACCTGAACTCCCTGGGGGAGCCTTTACGCAACCCCCACACTCAACAGGACTCTGCGTCTTCACTCTTTCCTAACAACCCTAAACATAACCCTAACCGCAACAAGAAGCTGAACCCGAGTTAGACCCGAAAAAACACGTACGGTGCCACTTTCTGCCATCAAAAAGTGCTCTCAGCGGAAGCCTTTGGGTACACCTGAACTCCCTGGGGGAGCCTTTACGCAACCCCACACTCAACAGGACTCTGCGTCTTCACTCTTTCCTAACAACCCTAAACATAACCCTAACCGCAACAAGAAGCTGAACCCGAGTTAGACCCGAAAAAACACGTACGGTGCCACTTTCTGCCATCAAAAGTGCTCTCAGCGGAAGCCTTTGGGTACACCTGAACTCCCTGGGGGAGCCTTTACGCAACCCCACACTCAACAGGACTCTGCGTCTTCACTCTTTCCTAACAACCCTAAACATAACCCTAACCGCAACAAGAAGCTGAACCCGAGTTAGACCCGAAAAAACACGTACGGTGCCACTTTCTGCCATCAAAAAGTGCTCTCAGCGGAAGCCTTTGGGTACACCTGAACTCCCTGGGGGAGCCTTTACGCAACCCCACACTCAACAGGACTCTGCGTCTTCACTCTTTCCTAACAACCCTAAACATAACCCTAACCGCAACAAGAAGCTGAACCCGAGTTAGACCCGAAAAAACACGTACGGTGCCACTTTCTGCCATCAAAAAGTGCTCTCAGCGGAAGCCTTTGGGAACACCTGAACTCCCTGGGGGAGCCTTTACACAACCCCACACTCAACAGGACTCTGCGTCTTCACTCTTTCCTAACAACCCTAAACATAACCCTAACCGGAACAAGAAGCTGAACCCGAGTTAGACCCGAAAAAACACGTACGGTGCCACTTTCTGCCATCAAAAAGTGCTCTCAGCGGAAGCCTTTGGGTACACCTGAACTCCCTGGGGGAGCCTTTACGCAACCCCACACTCAACAGGACTCTGCGTCTTCACTCTTTCCTAACAACCCTAAACATAACCCTAACCGCAACAAGAAGCTGAACCCGAGTTAGACCCGAAAAAACACGTACGGTGCCACTTTCTGCCATCAAAAAGTGCTCTCAGCGGAAGCCTTTGGGTACACCTGAACTCCCTGGGGGAGCCTTTACGCAACCCCACACTCAACAGGACTCTGCGTCTTCACTCTTTCCTAACAACCCTAAACATAACCCTAACCGCAACAAGAAGCTGAACCCGAGTTAGACCCGAAAAAACACGTACGGTGCCACTTTCTGCCATCAAAAAGTGCTCTCAGCGGAAGCCTTTGGGTACACCTGAACTCCCTGGGGGAGCCTTTACGCAACCCCACACTCAACAGGACTCTGCGTCTTCACTCTTTCCTAACAACCCTAAACATAACCCTAACCGCAACAAGAAGCTGAACCCGAGTTAGACCCGAAAAAACACGTACGGTGCCACTTTCTGCCATCCAAAAGTGCTCTCAGCGGAAGCCTTTGGGTACACCTGAACTCCCTGGGGGAGCCTTTACGCAACCCCACACTCAACAGGACTCTGCGTCTTCACTCTTTCCTAACAACCCTAAACATAACCCTAACCGCAACAAGAAGCTGAACCCGAGTTAGACCCGAAAAAACACGTACGGTGCCACTTTCTGCCATCAAAAGTGCTCTCAGCGGAAGCCTTTGGGTACACCTGAACTCCCTGGGGGAGCCTTTACGCAACCCCACACTCAACAGGACTCTGCGTCTTCACTCTTTCCTAACAACCCTAAACATAACCCTAACCGCAACAAGAAGCTGAACCCGAGTTAGACCCGAAAAAAACACGTACGGTGCCACTTTCTGCCATCAAAAGTGCTCTCAGCGGAAGCCTTTGGGTACACCTGAACTCCCTGGGGGAGCCTTTACGCAACCCCACACTCAACAGGACTCTGCGTCTTCACTCTTTCCTAACAACCCTAAACATAACCCTAACCGCAACAAGAAGCTCAACCCGAGTTAGACCCGAAAAAACACGTACGGTGCCACTTTCTGCCATCAAAAAGTGCTCTCAGCGGAAGCCTTTGGGTACACCTGAACTCCCTGGGGGAGCCTTTACGCAACCCCACACTCAACAGGACTCTGCGTCTTCACTCTTTCCTAACAACCCTAAACATAACCCTAACCGCAACAAGAAGCTCAACCCGAGTTAGACCCGAAAAAACACGTACGGTGCCACTTTCTGCCATCAAAAAGTGCTCTCAGCGGAAGCCTTTGGGTACACCTGAACTCCCTGGGGGAGCCTTTACGCAACCCCACACTCAACAGGACTCTGAGTCTTCACTCTTTCCTAACAACCCTAAACATAACCCTAACCGCAACAAGAAGCTGAACCCGAGTTAGACCCGAAAAAACACGTACGGTGCCACTTTCTGCCATCAAAAAGTGCTCTCAGCGGAAGCCTTTGGGTACACCTGAACTCCCTGGGGGAGCCTTTACGCAACCCCACACTCAACAGGACTCTGCGTCTTCACTCTTTCCTAACAACCCTAAACATAACCCTAACCGCAACAAGAAGCTCAACCCGAGTTAGACCCGAAAAAACACGTACGGTGCCACTTTCTGCCATCAAAAAGTGCTCTCAGCGGAAGCCTTTGGGTACACCTGAACTCCCTGGGGGAGCCTTTACGCAACCCCACACTCAACAGGACTCTGCGTCTTCACTCTTTCCTAACAACCCTAAACATAACCCTAACCGCAACAAGAAGCTGAACCCGAGTTAGACCCGAAAAAACACGTACGGTGCCACTTTCTGCCATCAAAAAGTGCTCTCAGCGGAAGCCTTTGGGTACACCTGAACTCCCTGGGGGAGCCTTTACGCAACCCCACACTCAACAGGACTCTGCGTCTTCACTCTTTCCTAACAACCCTAAACATAAGCCCTAACCGCAACAAGAAGCTGAACCCGAGTTAGACCCGAAAAAACACGTACGGTGCCACTTTCTGCCATCAAAAAGTGCTCTCAGCGGAAGCCTTTGGGTACACCTGAACTCCCTGGGGGAGCCTTTACGCAACCCCACACTCAACAGGACTCTGCGTCTTCACTCTTTCCTAACAACCCTAAACATAACCCTAACCGCAACAAGAAGCTCAACCCGAGTTAGACCCGAAAAAACACGTACGGTGCCACTTTCTGCCATCAAAAAGTGCTCTCAGCGGAAGCCTTTGGGTACACCTGAACTCCCTGGGGGAGCCTTTACGCAACCCCACACTCAACAGGACTCTGCGTCTTCACTCTTTCCTAACAACCCTAAACATAACCCTAACCGCAACAAGAAGCTCAACCCGAGTTAGACCCGAAAAAACACGTACGGTGCCACTTTCTGCCATCAAAAAGTGCTCTCAGCGGAAGCCTTTGGGTACACCTGAACTCCCTGGGGGAGCCTTTACGCAACCCCACACTCAACAGGACTCTGAGTCTTCACTCTTTCCTAACAACCCTAAACATAACCCTAACCGCAACAAGAAGCTGAACCCGAGTTAGACCCGAAAAAACACGTACGGTGCCACTTTCTGCCATCAAAAAGTGCTCTCAGCGGAAGCCTTTGGGTACACCTGAACTCCCTGGGGGAGCCTTTACGCAACCCCACACTCAACAGGACTCTGCGTCTTCACTCTTTCCTAACAACCCTAAACATAACCCTAACCGCAACAAGAAGCTGAACCCGAGTTAGACCCGAAAAAACACGTACGGTGCCACTTTCTGCCATCAAAAAGTGCTCTCAGCGGAAGCCTTTGGGTACACCTGAACTCCCTGGGGGAGCCTTTACGCAACCCCACACTCAACAGGACTCTGCGTCTTCACTCTTTCCTAACAACCCTAAACATAACCCTAACCGCAACAAGAAGCTGAACCCGAGTTAGACCCGAAAAAACACGTACGGTGCCACTTTCTGCCATCAAAAAGTGCTCTCAGCGGAAGCCTTTGGGTACACCTGAACTCCCTGGGGGAGCCTTTACGCAACCCCACACTCAACAGGACTCTGCGTCTTCACTCTTTCCTAACAACCCTAAACATAACCCTAACCGCAACAAGAAGCTGAACCCGAGTTAGACCCGAAAAAACACGTACGGTGCCACTTTCTGCCATCAAAAAGTGCTCTCAGCGGAAGCCTTTGGGAACACCTGAACTCCCTGGGGGAGCCTTTACGCAACCCCACACTCAACAGGACTCTGCGTCTTCACTCTTTCCTAACAACCCTAAACATAACCCTAACCGCAACAAGAAGCTGAACCCGAGTTAGACCCGAAAAAACACGTACGGTGCCACTTTCTGCCATCAAAAAGTGCTCTCAGCGGAAGCCTTTGGGTACACCTGAACTCCCTGGGGGAGCCTTTACGCAACCCCACACTCAACAGGACTCTGCGTCTTCACTCTTTCCTAACAACCCTAAACATAACCCTAACCGCAACAAGAAGCTGAACCCGAGTTAGACCCGAAAAAACACGTACGGTGCCACTTTCTGCCATCAAAAAGTGCTCTCAGCGGAAGCCTTTGGGTACACCTGAACTCCCTGGGGGAGCCTTTACGCAACCCCACACTCAACAGGACTCTGCGTCTTCACTCTTTCCTAACAACCCTAAACATAACCCTAACCGCAACAAGAAGCTGAACCCGAGTTAGACCCGAAAAAACACGTACGGTGCCACTTTCTGCCATCCAAAAGTGCTCTCAGCGGAAGCCTTTGGGTACACCTGAACTCCCTGGGGGAGCCTTTACGCAACCCCACACTCAACAGGACTCTGCGTCTTCACTCTTTCCTAACAACCCTAAACATAACCCTAACCGCAACAAGAAGCTGAACCCGAGTTAGACCCGAAAAAAACACGTACGGTGCCACTTTCTGCCATCCAAAAGTGCTCTCAGCGGAAGCCTTTGGGTACACCTGAACTCCCTGGGGGAGCCTTTACGCAACCCCACACTCAACAGGACTCTGCGTCTTCACTCTTTCCTAACAACCCTAAACATAACCCTAACCGCAACAAGAAGCTGAACCCGAGTTAGACCCGAAAAAACACGTACGGTGCCACTTTCTGCCATCAAAAAGTGCTCTCAGCGGAAGCCTTTGGGAACACCTGAACTCCCTGGGGGAGCCTTTACGCAACCCCACACTCAACAGGACTCTGCGTCTTCACTCTTTCCTAACAACCCTAAACATAACCCTAACCGCAACAAGAAGCTCAACCCGAGTTAGACCCGAAAAAACACGTACGGTGCCACTTTCTGCCATCAAAAAGTGCTCTCAGCGGAAGCCTTTGGGTACACCTGAACTCCCTGGGGGAGCCTTTACGCAACCCCACACTCAACAGGACTCTGCGTCTTCACTCTTTCCTAACAACCCTAAACATAACCCTAACCGCAACAAGAAGCTCAACCCGAGTTAGACCCGAAAAAACACGTACGGTGCCACTTTCTGCCATCAAAAAGTGCTCTCAGCGGAAGCCTTTGGGTACACCTGAACTCCCTGGGGGAGCCTTTACGCAACCCCACACTCAACAGGACTCTGCGTCTTCACTCTTTCCTAACAACCCTAAACATAACCCTAACCGCAACAAGAAGCTCAACCCGAGTTAGACCCGAAAAAACACGTACGGTGCCACTTTCTGCCATCAAAAAGTGCTCTCAGCGGAAGCCTTTGGGAACACCTGAACTCCCTGGGGGAGCCTTTACGCAACCCCACACTCAACAGGACTCTGCGTCTTCACTCTTTCCTAACAACCCTAAACATAACCCTAACCGCAACAAGAAGCTGAACCCGAGTTAGACCCCGAAAAAACACGTACGGTGCCACTTTCTGCCATCAAAAAGTGCTCTCAGCGGAAGCCTTTGGGTACACCTGAACTCCCTGGGGGAGCCTTTACGCAACCCCACACTCAACAGGACTCTGCGTCTTCACTCTTTCCTAACAACCCTAAACATAACCCTAACCGCAACAAGAAGCTGAACCCGAGTTAGACCCGAAAAAACACGTACGGTGCCACTTTCTGCCATCCAAAAGTGCTCTCAGCGGAAGCCTTTGGGTACACCTGAACTCCCTGGGGGAGCCTTTACGCAACCCCACACTCAACAGGACTCTGCGTCTTCACTCTTTCCTAACAACCCTAAACATAACCCTAACCGCAACAAGAAGCTGAACCCGAGTTAGACCCGAAAAAACACGTACGGTGCCACTTTCTGCCATCAAAAAGTGCTCTCAGCGGAAGCCTTTGGGTACACCTGAACTCCCTGGGGGAGCCTTTACGCAACCCCACACTCAACAGGACTCTGCGTCTTCACTCTTTCCTAACAACCCTAAACATAACCCTAACCGCAACAAGAAGCTGAACCCGAGTTAGACCCGAAAAAACACGTACGGTGCCACTTTCTGCCATCAAAAAGTGCTCTCAGCGGAAGCCTTTGGGAACACCTGAACTCCCTGGGGGAGCCTTTACACAACCCCACACTCAACAGGACTCTGCGTCTTCACTCTTTCCTAACAACCCTAAACATAACCCTAACCGGAACAAGAAGCTGAACCCGAGTTAGACCCGAAAAAACACGTACGGTGCCACTTTCTGCCATCAAAAAGTGCTCTCAGCGGAAGCCTTTGGGTACACCTGAACTCCCTGGGGGAGCCTTTACGCAACCCCACACTCAACAGGACTCTGCGTCTTCACTCTTTCCTAACAACCCTAAACATAACCCTAACCGCAACAAGAAGCTGAACCCGAGTTAGACCCGAAAAAACACGTACGGTGCCACTTTCTGCCATCAAAAAGTGCTCTCAGCGGAAGCCTTTGGGTACACCTGAACTCCCTGGGGGAGCCTTTACGCAACCCCACACTCAACAGGACTCTGCGTCTTCACTCTTTCCTAACAACCCTAAACATAACCCTAACCGCAACAAGAAGCTGAACCCGAGTTAGACCCGAAAAAACACGTACGGTGCCACTTTCTGCCATCAAAAAGTGCTCTCAGCGGAAGCCTTTGGGTACACCTGAACTCCCTGGGGGAGCCTTTACGCAACCCCACACTCAACAGGACTCTGCGTCTTCACTCTTTCCTAACAACCCTAAACATAACCCTAACCGCAACAAGAAGCTCAACCCGAGTTAGACCCGAAAAAACACGTACGGTGCCACTTTCTGCCATCCAAAAGTGCTCTCAGCGGAAGCCTTTGGGTACACCTGAACTCCCTGGGGGAGCCTTTACGCAACCCCACACTCAACAGGACTCTGCGTCTTCACTCTTTCCTAACAACCCTAAACATAACCCTAACCGCAACAAGAAGCTGAACCCGAGTTAGACCCGAAAAAACACGTACGGTGCCACTTTCTGCCATCAAAAAGTGCTCTCAGCGGAAGCCTTTGGGTACACCTGAACTCCCTGGGGGAGCCTTTACGCAACCCCACACTCAACAGGACTCTGCGTCTTCACTCTTTCCTAACAACCCTAAACATAACCCTAACCGCAACAAGAAGCTGAACCCGAGTTAGACCCGAAAAAACACGTACGGTGCCACTTTCTGCCATCCAAAAGTGCTCTCAGCGGAAGCCTTTGGGAACACCTGAACTCCCTGGGGGAGCCTTTACGCAACCCCACACTCAACAGGACTCTGCGTCTTCACTCTTTCCTAACAACCCTAAACATAACCCTAACCGCAACAAGAAGCTCAACCCGAGTTAGACCCGAAAAAACACGTACGGTGCCACTTTCTGCCATCAAAAAGTGCTCTCAGCGGAAGCCTTTGGGTACACCTGAACTCCCTGGGGGAGCCTTTACGCAACCCCACACTCAACAGGACTCTGCGTCTTCACTCTTTCCTAACAACCCTAAACATAACCCTAACCGCAACAAGAAGCTCAACCCGAGTTAGACCCGAAAAAACACGTACGGTGCCACTTTCTGCCATCAAAAAGTGCTCTCAGCGGAAGCCTTTGGGTACACCTGAACTCCCTGGGGGAGCCTTTACGCAACCCCACACTCAACAGGACTCTGAGTCTTCACTCTTTCCTAACAACCCTAAACATAACCCTAACCGCAACAAGAAGCTGAACCCGAGTTAGACCCGAAAAAACACGTACGGTGCCACTTTCTGCCATCAAAAAGTGCTCTCAGCGGAAGCCTTTGGGTACACCTGAACTCCCTGGGGGAGCCTTTACGCAACCCCACACTCAACAGGACTCTGCGTCTTCACTCTTTCCTAACAACCCTAAACATAACCCTAACCGCAACAAGAAGCTGAACCCGAGTTAGACCCGAAAAAACACGTACGGTGCCACTTTCTGCCATCAAAAAGTGCTCTCAGCGGAAGCCTTTGGGTACACCTGAACTCCCTGGGGGAGCCTTTACGCAACCCCACACTCAACAGGACTCTGCGTCTTCACTCTTTCCTAACAACCCTAAACATAACCCTAACCGCAACAAGAAGCTGAACCCGAGTTAGACCCGAAAAAACACGTACGGTGCCACTTTCTGCCATCAAAAAGTGCTCTCAGCGGAAGCCTTTGGGTACACCTGAACTCCCTGGGGGAGCCTTTACGCAACCCCACACTCAACAGGACTCTGCGTCTTCACTCTTTCCTAACAACCCTAAACATAAGCCTAACCGCAACAAGAAGCTGAACCCGAGTTAGACCCGAAAAAACACGTACGGTGCCACTTTCTGCCATCAAAAAGTGCTCTCAGCGGAAGCCTTTGGGTACACCTGAACTCCCTGGGGGAGCCTTTACGCAACCCCACACTCAACAGGACTCTGCGTCTTCACTCTTTCCTAACAACCCTAAACATAACCCTAACCGCAACAAGAAGCTCAACCCGAGTTAGACCCGAAAAAACACGTACGGTGCCACTTTCTGCCATCAAAAAGTGCTCTCAGCGGAAGCCTTTGGGTACACCTGAACTCCCTGGGGGAGCCTTTACGCAACCCCACACTCAACAGGACTCTGCGTCTTCACTCTTTCCTAACAACCCTAAACATAACCCTAACCGCAACAAGAAGCTCAACCCGAGTTAGACCCGAAAAAACACGTACGGTGCCACTTTCTGCCATCAAAAAGTGCTCTCAGCGGAAGCCTTTGGGTACACCTGAACTCCCTGGGGGAGCCTTTACGCAACCCCACACTCAACAGGACTCTGAGTCTTCACTCTTTCCTAACAACCCTAAACATAACCCTAACCGCAACAAGAAGCTGAACCCGAGTTAGACCCGAAAAAACACGTACGGTGCCACTTTCTGCCATCAAAAAGTGCTCTCAGCGGAAGCCTTTGGGTACACCTGAACTCCCTGGGGGAGCCTTTACGCAACCCCACACTCAACAGGACTCTGCGTCTTCACTCTTTCCTAACAACCCTAAACATAACCCTAACCGCAACAAGAAGCTGAACCCGAGTTAGACCCGAAAAAACACGTACGGTGCCACTTTCTGCCATCAAAAAGTGCTCTCAGCGGAAGCCTTTGGGTACACCTGAACTCCCTGGGGGAGCCTTTACGCAACCCCACACTCAACAGGACTCTGCGTCTTCACTCTTTCCTAACAACCCTAAACATAACCCTAACCGCAACAAGAAGCTGAACCCGAGTTAGACCCGAAAAAACACGTACGGTGCCACTTTCTGCCATCAAAAAGTGCTCTCAGCGGAAGCCTTTGGGTACACCTGAACTCCCTGGGGGAGCCTTTACGCAACCCCACACTCAACAGGACTCTGCGTCTTCACTCTTTCCTAACAACCCTAAACATAACCCTAACCGCAACAAGAAGCTGAACCCGAGTTAGACCCGAAAAAACACGTACGGTGCCACTTTCTGCCATCAAAAAGTGCTCTCAGCGGAAGCCTTTGGGTACACCTGAACTCCCTGGGGGAGCCTTTACGCAACCCCACACTCAACAGGACTCTGCGTCTTCACTCTTTCCTAACAACCCTGAACATAACCCTAACCGCAACAAGAAGCTGAACCCGAGTTAGACCCGAAAAAACACGTACGGTGCCACTTTCTGCCATCAAAAAGTGCTCTCAGCGGAAGCCTTTGGGTACACCTGAACTCCCTGGGGGAGCCTTTACGCAACCCCACACTCAACAGGACTCTGCGTCTTCACTCTTTCCTAACAACCCTAAACATAACCCTAACCGCAACAAGAAGCTGAACCCGAGTTAGACCCGAAAAAACACGTACGGTGCCACTTTCTGCCATCCAAAAGTGCTCTCAGCGGAAGCCTTTGGGTACACCTGAACTCCCTGGGGGAGCCTTTACGCAACCCCACACTCAACAGGACTCTGCGTCTTCACTCTTTCCTAACAACCCTAAACATAACCCTAACCGCAACAAGAAGCTCAACCCGAGTTAGACCCGAAAAAACACGTACGGTGCCACTTTCTACCATCAAAAAGTGCTCTCAGCGGAAGCCTTTGGGTACACCTGAACTCCCTGGGGGAGCCTTTACGCAACCCCACACTCAACAGGACTCTGCGTCTTCACTCTTTCCTAACAACCCTAAACATAACCCTAACCGCAACAAGAAGCTGAACCCGAGTTAGACCCGAAAAAACACGTACGGTGCCACTTTCTGCCATCAAAAAGTGCTCTCAGCGGAAGCCTTTGGGTACACCTGAACTCCCTGGGGGAGCCTTTACGCAACCCCACACTCAACAGGACTCTGCGTCTTCACTCTTTCCTAACAACCCTGAACATAACCCTAACCGCAACAAGAAGCTGAACCCGAGTTAGACCCGAAAAAACACGTACGGTGCCACTTTCTGCCATCAAAAAGTGCTCTCAGCGGAAGCCTTTGGGTACACGTGAACTCCCTGGGGGAGCCTTTACGCAACCCCACACTCAACAGGACTCTGCGTCTTCACTCTTTCCTAACAACCCTAAACATAACCCTAACCGCAACAAGAAGCTCAACCCGAGTTAGACCCGAAAAAACACGTACGGTGCCACTTTCTGCCATCCAAAAGTGCTCTCAGCGGAAGCCTTTGGGTACACCTGAACTCCCTGGGGGAGTCTTTACGCAACCCCACACTCAATAGGACTCTGCGTTTTCACTCTTTCCTAACAACCCTAAACATAAGCCTAACCGGAACAAGAAGCTGAACCCGAGTTAGACCCGAAAAAACACGTACGGTGCCACTTTCTGCCATCAAAAAGTGCTCTCAGCGGAAGCCTTTGGGTACACCTGAACTCCCTGGGGGAGCCTTTACGCAACCCCACACTCAACAGGACTCTGCGTCTTCACTCTTTCCTAACAACCCTAAACACAACCCTAACCGCAACAAGAAGCTGAACCCGAGTTAGACCCGAAAAAACACGTACGGTGCCACTTTCTGCCATCAAAAAGTGCTCTCAGCGGAAGCCTTTGGGTACACCTGAACTCCCTGGGGGAGCCTTTACGCAACCCCACACTCAACAGGACTCTGCGTCTTCACTCTTTCCTAACAACCCTAAACATAACCCTAACCGCAACAAGAAGCTCAACCCGAGTTAGACCCGAAAAAACACGTACGGTGCCACTTCCTGCCATCAAAAAGTGCTCTCAGCGGAAGCCTTTGGGTACACCTGAACTCCCTGGGGGAGCCTTTACGCAACCCCACACTCAACAGGACTCTGAGTCTTCACTCTTTCCTAACAACCCTAAACATAACCCTAACCGCAACAAGAAGCTGAACCCGAGTTAGACCCGAAAAAACACGTACGGTGCCACTTTCTGCCATCAAAAAGTGCTCTCAGCGGAAGCCTTTGGGTACACCTGAACTCCCTGGGGGAGCCTTTACGCAACCCCACACTCAACAGGACTCTGCGTCTTCACTCTTTCCTAACAACCCTAAACATAACCCTAACCGCAACAAGAAGCTGAACCCGAGTTAGACCCGAAAAAACACGTACGGTGCCACTTTCTGCCATCAAAAAGTGCTCTCAGCGGAAGCCTTTGGGTACACCTGAACTCCCTGGGGGAGCCTTTACGCAACCCCACACTCAACAGGACTCTGCATCTTCACTCTTTCCTAACAACCCTAAACATAACCCTAACCGCAACAAGAAGCTCAACCCGAGTTAGACCCGAAAAAACACGTACGGTGCCACTTTCTGCCATCCAAAAGTGCTCTCAGCGGAAGCCTTTGGGTACACCTGAACTCCCTGGGGGAGCCTTTACGCAACCCCACACTCAACAGGACTCTGCGTCTTCACTCTTTCCTAACAACCCTAAACATAACCCTAACCGCAACAAGAAGCTCAACCCGAGTTAGACCCGAAAAAACACGTACGGTGCCACTTTCTGCCATCAAAAAGTGCTCTCAGCGGATGCCTTTGGGTACACCTGAACTCCCTGGGGGAGCCTTTATGCAACCCCACACTCAACAGGACTCTGCGTCTTCACTCTTTCCTAACAACCCTAAACATAACCCTAACCGCAACAAGAAGCTGAACCCGAGTTAGACCCAAAAAAACACGTACGGTGCCACTTTCTGCCATCCAAAAGTGCTCTCAGCGGAAGCCTTTGGGTACACCTGAACTCCCTGGGGGAGCCTTTACGCAACCCCACACTCAACAGGACTCTGCGTCTTCACTCTTTCCTAACAACCCTAAACATAACCCTAACCGCAACAAGAAGCTGAACCCGAGTTAGACCCGAAAAAACACGTACGGTGCCACTTTCTGCCATCAAAAAGTGCTCTCAGCGGAAGCCTTTGGGTACACCTGAACTCCCTGGGGGAGCCTTTACGCAACCCCACACTCAACAGGACTCTGCGTCTTCACTCTTTCCTAACAACCCTAAACATAAGCCTAACCGCAACAAGAAGCTGAACCCGAGTTAGACCCGAAAAAACACGTACGGTGCCACTTTCTGCCATCCAAAAGTGCTCTCAGCGGAAGCCTTTGGGTACACCTGAACTCCCTGGGGGAGCCTTTACGCAACCCCACACTCAACAGGACTCTGCGTCTTCACTCTTTCCTAACAACCCTAAACATAAGCCTAACCGCAACAAGAAGCTCAACCCGAGTTAGACCCGAAAAAACACGTACGGTGCCACTTTCTGCCATCAAAAAGTGCTCTCAGCGGAAGCCTTTGGGTACACCTGAACTCCCTGGGGGAGCCTTTACACAACCCCACACTCAACAGGACTCTGCGTCTTCACTCTTTCCTAACAACCCTAAACATAACCCTAACCGCAACAAGAAGCTCAACCCGAGTTAGACCCGAAAAAACACGTACGGTGCCACTTTCTGCCATCCAAAAGTGCTCTCAGCGGAAGCCTTTGGGTACACCTGAACTCCCTGGGGGAGCCTTTACGCAACCCCACACTCAACAGGACTCTGCGTCTTCACTCTTTCCTAACAACCCTAAACATAACCCTAACCGCAACAAGAAGCTGAACCCGAGTTAGACCCGAAAAAACACGTACGGTGCCACTTTCTGCCATCAAAAAGTGCTCTCAGCGGAAGCCTTTGGGAACACCTGAACTCCCTTGGGGAGCCTTTACACAACCCCACACTCAACAGGACTCTGCGTCTTCACTCTTTCCTAACAACCCTAAACATAAGCCTAACCGGAACAAGAAGCTCAACCCGAGTTAGACCCGAAAAAACACGTACGGTGCCACTTTCTGCCATCAAAAAGTGCTCTCAGCGGAAGCCTTTGGGTACACGTGAACTCCCTGGGGGAGCCTTTACGCAACCCCACACTCAACAGGACTCTGCGTCTTCACTCTTTCCTAACAACCCTAAACATAACCCTAACCGCAACAAGAAGCTGAACCCGAGTTAGACCCGAAAAAACACGTACGGTGCCACTTTCTGCCATCAAAAAGTGCTCTCAGCGGAAGCCTTTGGGTACACCTGAACTCCCTGGGGGAGCCTTTACGCAACCCCACACTCAACAGGACTCTGCGTCTTCACTCTTTCCTAACAACCCTAAACATAACCCTAACCGCAACAAGAAGCTGAACCCGAGTTAGACCCGAAAAAACACGTACGGTGCCACTTTCTGCCATCAAAAAGTGCTCTCAGCGGAAGCCTTTGGGTACACCTGAACTCCCTGGGGGAGCCTTTACGCAACCCCACACTCAACAGGACTCTGCGTCTTCACTCTTTCCTAACAACCCTAAACATAAGCCTAACCGCAACAAGAAGCTCAACCCGAGTTAGACCCGAAAAAACACGTACGGTGCCACTTTCTGCCATCAAAAAGTGCTCTCAGTGGAAGCCTTTGGGTACACCTGAACTCCCTGGGGGAGCCTTTACGCAACCCCACACTCAACAGGACTCTGCGTCTTCACTCTTTCCTAACAACCCTAAACATAACCCTAACCGCAACAAGAAGCTGAACCCGAGTTAGACCCGAAAAAACACGTACGGTGCCACTTTCTGCCATCAAAAAGTGCTCTCAGCGGAAGCCTTTGGGTACACCTGAACTCCCTGGGGGAGCCTTTACGCAACCCCACACTCAACAGGACTCTGCGTCTTCACTCTTTCCTAACAACCCTAAACATAACCCTAACCGCAACAAGAAGCTGAACCCGAGTTAGACCCGAAAAAACACGTACGGTGCCACTTTCTGCCATCCAAAAGTGCTCTCAGCGGAAGCCTTTGGGTACACCTGAACTCCCTGGGGGAGCCTTTACGCAACCCCACACTCAACAGGACTCTGCGTCTTCACTCTTTCCTAACAACCCTAAACATAACCCTAACCGCAACAAGAAGCTGAACCCGAGTTAGACCCGAAAAAACACGTACGGTGCCACTTTCTGCCATCAAAAAGTGCTCTCAGCGGAAGCCTTTGGGTACACCTGAACTCCCTGGGGGAGCCTTTACGCAACCCCACACTCAACAGGACTCTGCGTCTTCACTCTTTCCTAACAACCCTAAACATAACCCTAACCGCAACAAGAAGCTGAACCCGAGTTAGACCCGAAAAAACACGTACGGTGCCACTTTCTGCCATCAAAAAGTGCTCTCAGCGGAAGCCTTTGGGTACACCTGAACTCCCTGGGGGAGCCTTTACGCAACCCCACACTCAACAGGACTCTGCGTCTTCACTTTTTCCTAACAACCCTAAACATAAGCCTAACCGCAACAAGAAGCTGAACCCGAGTTAGACCCGAAAAAACACGTACGGTGCCACTTTCTGCCATCAAAAAGTGCTCTCAGCGGAAGCCTTTGGGTACACCTGAACTCCCTGGGGGAGCCTTTACACAACCCCACACTCAACAGGACTCTGCGTCTTCACTCTTTCCTAACAACCCTAAACATAACCCTAACCGCAACAAGAAGCTCAACCCGAGTTAGACCCGAAAAAACACGTACGGTGCCACTTTCTGCCATCAAAAAGTGCTCTCAGCGGAAGCCTTTGGGTACACCTGAACTCCCTGGGGGAGCCTTTACGCAACCCCACACTCAACAGGACTCTGCGTCTTCACTCTTTCCTAACAACCCTAAACATAACCCTAACCGCAACAAGAAGCTGAACCCGAGTTAGACCCGAAAAAACACGTACGGTGCCACTTTCTGCCATCAAAAAGTGCTCTCAGCGGAAGCCTTTGGGAACACCTGAACTCCCTTGGGGAGCCTTTACACAACCCCACACTCAACAGGACTCTGCGTCTTCACTCTTTCCTAACAACCCTAAACATAAGCCTAACCGGAACAAGAAGCTCAACCCGA
>NW_027663662.1:252500-257500 GCF_964034855.1 Anser brachyrhynchus | reverse complement strand
AAGCTGAACCCGAGTTAGACCCGAAAAAACACGTACGGTGCCACTTTCTGCCATCAAAAAGTGCTCTCAGCGGAAGCCTTTGGGTACACGTGAACTCCCTGGGGGAGCCTTTACGCAACCCCACACTCAACAGGACTCTGCGTCTTCACTCTTTCCTAACAACCCTAAACATAACCCTAACCGCAACAAGAAGCTGAACCCGAGTTAGACCCGAAAAAACACGTACGGTGCCACTTTCTGCCATCCAAAAGTGCTCTCAGCGGAAGCCTTTGGGTACACCTGAACTCCCTGGGGGAGCCTTTACGCAACCCCGCACTCAACAGGACTCTGCGTCTTCACTCTTTCCTAACAACCCTAAACATAACCCTAACCGCAACAAGAAGCTGAACCCGAGTTAGACCCGAAAAAACACGTACGGTGCCACTTTCTGCCATCAAAAAGTGCTCTCAGCGGAAGCCTTTGGGTACACCTGAACTCCCTGGGGGAGCCTTTACGCAACCCCACACTCAACAGGACTCTGCGTCTTCACTCTTTCCTAACAACCCTAAACATAACCCTAACCGCAACAAGAAGCTGAACCCGAGTTAGACCCGAAAAAACACGTACGGTGCCACTTTCTGCCATCCAAAAGTGCTCTCAGCGGAAGCCTTTGGGTACACCTGAACTCCCTGGGGGAGCCTTTACGCAACCCCGCACTCAACAGGACTCTGCGTCTTCACTCTTTCCTAACAACCCTAAACATAACCCTAACCGCAACAAGAAGCTGAACCCGAGTTAGACCCGAAAAAACACGTACGGTGCCACTTTCTGCCATCAAAAAGTGCTCTCAGCGGAAGCCTTTGGGTACACCTGAACTCCCTGGGGGAGCCTTTACGCAACCCCACACTCAACAGGACTCTGCGTCTTCACTCTTTCCTAACAACCCTAAACATAACCCTAACCGCAACAAGAAGCTGAACCCGAGTTAGACCCGAAAAAACACGTACGGTGCCACTTTCTGCCATCCAAAAGTGCTCTCAGCGGAAGCCTTTGGGTACACCTGAACTCCCTGGGGGAGCCTTTACGCAACCCCACACTCAACAGGACTCTGCGTCTTCACTTTTTCCTAACAACCCTAAACATAACCCTAACCGCAACAAGAAGCTGAACCCGAGTTAGACCCGAAAAAACACGTACGGTGCCACTTTCTGCCATCAAAAAGTGCTCTCAGCGGAAGCCTTTGGGTACACCTGAACTCCCTGGGGGAGCCTTTACACAACCCCACACTCAACAGGACTCTGCGTCTTCACTCTTTCCTAACAACCCTAAACATAACCCTAACCGCAACAAGAAGCTCAACCCGAGTTAGACCCGAAAAAACACGTACGGTGCCACTTTCTGCCATCAAAAAGTGCTCTCAGCGGAAGCCTTTGGGTACACTTGAACTCCCTGGGGGAGCCTTTACGCAACCCCACACTCAACAGGACTCTGCGTCTTCACTCTTTCCTAACAACCCTAAACATAACCCTAACCGCAACAAGAAGCTGAACCCGAGTTAGACCCGAAAAAACACGTACAGTGCCACTTTCTGCCATCAAAAAGTGCTCTCAGCGGAAGCCTTTGGGTACACCTGAACTCCCTGGGGGAGCCTTTACGCAACCCCACACTCAACAGGACTCTGCGTCTTCACTCTTTCCTAACAACCCTAAACATAACCCTAACCGCAACAAGAAGCTGAACCCGAGTTAGACCCGAAAAAACACGTACGGTGCCACTTTCTGCCATCAAAAAGTGCTCTCAGCGGAAGCCTTTGGGTACACCTGAACTCCCTGGGGGAGCCTTTACGCAACCCCACACTCAACAGGACTCTGCGTCTTCACTCTTTCCTAACAACCCTAAACATAACCCTAACCGCAACAAGAAGCTGAACCCGAGTTAGACCCGAAAAAACACGTACGGTGCCACTTTCTGCCATCCAAAAGTGCTCTCAGCGGAAGCCTTTGGGTACACCTGAACTCCCTGGGGGAGCCTTTACGCAACCCCACACTCAACAGGACTCTGCGTCTTCACTCTTTCCTAACAACCCTAAACATAACCCTAACCGCAACAAGAAGCTCAACCCGAGTTAGACCCGAAAAAACACGTACGGTGCCACTTTCTGCCATCAAAAAGTGCTCTCAGCGGAAGCCTTTGGGTACACCTGAACTCCCTGGGGGAGCCTTTACGCAACCCCACACTCAACAGGACTCTGCGTCTTCACTCTTTCCTAACAACCCTAAACATAACCCTAACCGCAACAAGAAGCTCAACCCGAGTTAGACCCGAAAAAACACGTACGGTGCCACTTTCTGCCATCAAAAAGTGCTCTCAGCGGAAGCCTTTGGGTACACCTGAACTCCCTGGGGGATCCTTTACGCAACCCCACACTCAACAGGACTCTGCGTCTTCACTCTTTCCTAACAACCCTAAACATAACCCTAACCGCAACAAGAAGCTGAACCCGAGTTAGACCCGAAAAAACACGTACGGTGCCACTTTCTGCCATCAAAAAGTGCTCTCAGCGGAAGCCTTTGGGTACACCTGAACTCCCTGGGGGAGCCTTTACGCAACCCCACACTCAACAGGACTCTGCGTCTTCACTCTTTCCTAACAACCCTAAACATAACCCTAACCGCAACAAGAAGCTCAACCCGAGTTAGACCCGAAAAAACACGTACGGTGCCACTTTCTGCCATCAAAAAGTGCTCTCAGCGGAAGCCTTTGGGTACACTTGAACTCCCTGGGGGAGCCTTTACGCAACCCCACACTCAACAGGACTCTGCGTCTTCACTCTTTCCTAACAACCCTAAACATAAGCCTAACCGCAACAAGAAGCTGAACCCGAGTTAGACCCGAAAAAACACGTACGGTGCCACTTTCTGCCATCAAAAAGTGCTCTCAGCGGAAGCCTTTGGGAACACCTGAACTCCCTGGGGGAGCCTTTACGCAACCCCACACTCAACAGGACTCTGCGTCTTCACTCTTTCCTAACAACCCTAAACATAACCCTAACCGCAACAAGAAGCTGAACCCGAGTTAGACCCGAAAAAACACGTACGGTGCCACTTTCTGCCATCCAAAAGTGCTCTCAGCGGAAGCCTTTGGGTACACCTGAACTCCCTGGGGGAGCCTTTACGCAACCCCACACTCAACAGGACTCTGCGTCTTCACTCTTTCCTAACAACCCTAAACATAACCCTAACCGCAACAAGAAGCTCAACCCGAGTTAGACCCGAAAAAACACGTACGGTGCCACTTTCTGCCATCAAAAAGTGCTCTCAGCGGAAGCCTTTGGGTACACCTGAACTCCCTGGGGGAGCCTTTACGCAACCCCACACTCAACAGGACTCTGCGTCTTCACTCTTTCCTAACAACCCTAAACATAACCCTAACCGCAACAAGAAGCTCAACCCGAGTTAGACCCGAAAAAACACGTACGGTGCCACTTTCTGCCATCAAAAAGTGCTCTCAGCGGAAGCCTTTGGGTACACCTGAACTCCCTGGGGGAGCCTTTACGCAACCCCACACTCAACAGGACTCTGCGTCTTCACTCTTTCCTAACAACCCTAAACATAACCCTAACCGCAACAAGAAGCTGAACCCGAGTTAGACCCGAAAAAACACGTACGGTGCCACTTTCTGCCATCAAAAAGTGCTCTCAGCGGAAGCCTTTGGGTACACCTGAACTCCCTGGGGGAGCCTTTACGCAACCCCACACTCAACAGGACTCTGCGTCTTCACTCTTTCCTAACAACCCTAAACATAACCCTAACCGCAACAAGAAGCTGAACCCGAGTTAGACCCGAAAAAACACGTACGGTGCCACTTTCTGCCATCAAAAAGTGCTCTCAGCGGAAGCCTTTGGGTACACCTGAACTCCCTGGCGGAGCCTTTACGCAACCCCACACTCAACAGGACTCTGCGTCTTCACTCTTTCCTAACAACCCTAAACATAACCCTAACCGCAACAAGAAGCTGAACCCGAGTTAGACCCGAAAAAACACGTACGGTGCCACTTTCTGCCATCAAAAAGTGCTCTCAGCGGAAGCCTTTGGGTACACCTGAACTCCCTGGGGGAGCCTTTACGCAACCCCACACTCAACAGGACTCTGCGTCTTCACTCTTTCCTAACAACCCTAAACATAACCCTAACCGCAACAAGAAGCTGAACCCGAGTTAGACCCGAAAAAACACGTACGGTGCCACTTTCTGCCATCCAAAAGTGCTCTCAGCGGAAGCCTTTGGGTACACCTGAACTCCCTGGGGGAGCCTTTACGCAACCCCGCACTCAACAGGACTCTGCGTCTTCACTCTTTCCTAACAACCCTAAACATAACCCTAACCGCAACAAGAAGCTGAACCCGAGTTAGACCCGAAAAAACACGTACGGTGCCACTTTCTGCCATCAAAAAGTGCTCTCAGCGGAAGCCTTTGGGTACACCTGAACTCCCTGGGGGAGCCTTTACGCAACCCCACACTCAACAGGACTCTGCGTCTTCACTCTTTCCTAACAACCCTAAACATAACCCTAACCGCAACAAGAAGCTGAACCCGAGTTAGACCCGAAAAAACACGTACGGTGCCACTTTCTGCCATCCAAAAGTGCTCTCAGCGGAAGCCTTTGGGTACACCTGAACTCCCTGGGGGAGCCTTTACGCAACCCCACACTCAACAGGACTCTGCGTCTTCACTTTTTCCTAACAACCCTAAACATAACCCTAACCGCAACAAGAAGCTGAACCCGAGTTAGACCCGAAAAAACACGTACGGTGCCACTTTCTGCCATCAAAAAGTGCTCTCAGCGGAAGCCTTTGGGTACACCTGAACTCCCTGGGGGAGCCTTTACACAACCCCACACTCAACAGGACTCTGCGTCTTCACTCTTTCCTAACAACCCTAAACATAACCCTAACCGCAACAAGAAGCTCAACCCGAGTTAGACCCGAAAAAACACGTACGGTGCCACTTTCTGCCATCAAAAA
>NW_027663662.1:245000-247500 GCF_964034855.1 Anser brachyrhynchus | reverse complement strand
ACATAACCCTAACCGCAACAAGAAGCTGAACCCGAGTTAGACCCGAAAAAACACGTACGGTGCCACTTTCTGCCATCAAAAAGTGCTCTCAGCGGAAGCCTTTGGGTACACCTGAACTCCCTGGGGGAGCCTTTACGCAACCCCACACTCAACAGGACTCTGCGTCTTCACTCTTTCCTAACAACCCTAAACATAACCCTAACCGCAACAAGAAGCTGAACCCGAGTTAGACCTGAAAAAACACGTACGGTGCCACTTTCTGCCATCCAAAAGTGCTCTCAGCGGAAGCCTTTGGGTACACCTGAACTCCCTGGGGGAGCCTTTACGCAACCCCACACTCAACAGGACTCTGCGTCTTCACTCTTTCCTAACAACCCTAAACATAACCCTAACCGCAACAAGAAGCTCAACCCGAGTTAGACCCGAAAAAACACGTACGGTGCCACTTTCTGCCATCAAAAAGTGCTCTCAGCGGAAGCCTTTGGGTACACCTGAACTCCCTGGGGGAGCCTTTACGCAACCCCACACTCAACAGGACTCTGCGTCTTCACTCTTTCCTAACAACCCTAAACATAACCCTAACCGCAACAAGAAGCTCAACCCGAGTTAGACCCGAAAAAACACGTACGGTGCCACTTTCTGCCATCAAAAAGTGCTCTCAGCGGAAGCCTTTGGGTACACCTGAACTCCCTGGGGGAGCCTTTACGCAACCCCACACTCAACAGGACTCTGCGTCTTCACTCTTTCCTAACAACCCTAAACATAACCCTAACCGCAACAAGAAGCTGAACCCGAGTTAGACCCGAAAAAACACGTACGGTGCCACTTTCTGCCATCAAAAAGTGCTCTCAGCGGAAGCCTTTGGGTACACCTGAACTCCCTGGGGGAGCCTTTACGCAACCCCACACTCAACAGGACTCTGCGTCTTCACTCTTTCCTAACAACCCTAAACATAACCCTAACCGCAACAAGAAGCTCAACCCGAGTTAGACCCGAAAAAACACGTACGGTGCCACTTTCTGCCATCAAAAAGTGCTCTCAGCGGAAGCCTTTGGGTACACTTGAACTCCCTGGGGGAGCCTTTACGCAACCCCACACTCAACAGGACTCTGCGTCTTCACTCTTTCCTAACAACCCTAAACATAAGCCTAACCGCAACAAGAAGCTGAACCCGAGTTAGACCCGAAAAAACACGTACGGTGCCACTTTCTGCCATCAAAAAGTGCTCTCAGCGGAAGCCTTTGGGAACACCTGAACTCCCTGGGGGAGCCTTTACGCAACCCCACACTCAACAGGACTCTGCGTCTTCACTCTTTCCTAACAACCCTAAACATAACCCTAACCGCAACAAGAAGCTGAACCCGAGTTAGACCCGAAAAAACACGTACGGTGCCACTTTCTGCCATCAAAAAGTGCTCTCAGCGGAAGCCTTTGGGTACACCTGAACTCCCTGGGGGAGCCTTTACGCAACCCCACACTCAACAGGACTCTGCGTCTTCACTCTTTCCTAACAACCCTAAACATAACCCTAACCGCAACAAGAAGCTGAACCCGAGTTAGACCCGAAAAAACACGTACGGTGCCACTTTCTGCCATCCAAAAGTGCTCTCAGCGGAAGCCTTTGGGTACACCTGAACTCCCTGGGGGAGCCTTTACGCAACCCCACACTCAACAGGACTCTGCGTCTTCACTCTTTCCTAACAACCCTAAACATAACCCTAACCGCAACAAGAAGCTCAACCCGAGTTAGACCCGAAAAAACACGTACGGTGCCACTTTCTGCCATCAAAAAGTGCTCTCAGCGGAAGCCTTTGGGTACACCTGAACTCCCTGGGGGAGCCTTTACGCAACCCCACACTCAACAGGACTCTGCGTCTTCACTCTTTCCTAACAACCCTAAACATAACCCTAACCGCAACAAGAAGCTGAACCCGAGTTAGACCCGAAAAAACACGTACGGTGCCACTTTCTGCCATCAAAAAGTGCTCTCAGCGGAAGCCTTTGGGTACACCTGAACTCCCTGGGGGAGCCTTTACGCAACCCCACACTCAACAGGACTCTGCGTCTTCACTCTTTCCTAACAACCCTAAACATAACCCTAACCGCAACAAGAAGCTCAACCCGAGTTAGACCCGAAAAAACACGTACGGTGCCACTTTCTGCCATCAAAAAGTGCTCTCAGCGGAAGCCTTTGGGTACACCTGAACTCCCTGGGGGAGCCTTTACGCAACCCCACACTCAACAGGACTCTGCGTCTTCACTCTTTCCTAACAACCCTAAACATAACCCTAACCGCAACAAGAAGCTGAACCCGAGTTAGACCCGAAAAAACACGTACGGTGCCACTTTCTGCCATCAAAAAGTGCTCTCAGCGGAAGCCTTTGGGTACACCTGAACTCCCTGGGGGAGCCTTTACGCAACCCCACACTCAACAGGACTCTGCGTCTTCACTCTTTCCTAACAACCCTAAACATAACCCTAACCGCAACAAGAAGCTGAA